>NC_084553.2:36968450-37178450 GCF_033978685.3 Nerophis lumbriciformis | reverse complement strand
AAATAAATACATAAATAATACTCGGCGAAGTAAGTTGCATTTCATATGGTGAGATGAGTAAGATTATTTTGAAAATGAACGGATGGATGGATGAAATAAATTCAGAATGTTTATCATGGTTCTTCTTCTTTGTACTTTGTAAACACTTTAAGTTTGAAGAGTTTCTTGAAGTGGATCATATTAGTACATTGTTTGATTTCTTTGCTTAATCCATTCCATAATTTAATTCCACATACAGATATACTGAAGGTCTTAAGTGTTGTACGTGCGTACAAATGTTTTAAATTACATTTTTCTCTAAGACTATATTTCTCCTCTTTTTTTGAGAAGAATTGTTGTATATTCTTGGGTAGCAGATTATAGTTTGCTTTGTGTATAATTTTAGCTGTTTGCAAATTCACTATGTCGTGGAATTTCATTATTTTTGATTCAATAAATAAAGGATTTGTATGTTCTCTATATCCAACAGTATGTATTATTTTAACTGATCTTTTTTGTAACACTGTTAATGAATGAAGTGTACTTTTGTAGTTATTTCCCCATATTTCTACACAATAACTCAGATATGGTAACACTAGTGAGCAGTAGAGAATATTAAGTGATTTTTGGTCTAGAACATGTTTTGTTTGATTCATTATTGATGTGTTTCTTGCTACATTATGTTGTATATTTTTTAAATGAGATTTCGGGTTCAATTCATCATCAATCATTATACCTAGAAATTTGGTTTCATTTACTCTTTCAATTTCTATTCCATCTATTTGTATTTGTGTTCGACTTTCTCTTCTACTGTTACCAAATAGCATTATTTTAGTTTTAATGAGATTCAAAGATAGTCTGTTTTTGTCAAACCATCTTTTTAATTTGTTCATTTATTCTGTTATTATTTGTATTATCTTCTGTGTGTTCTCACCTGAACAAAACACAGTTGTATCGTCCTCAAATAATACTAACTTTAAATCTTCTGTAACATTACAAATGTAATTTATATAGAGATTGAATAATGTTGGTCCTAGTATTGATCCCTGGGGTACACCACAGGATATATTTAGCGTTGTAGATGTGTGTTCACCTAGCTTCACGTATTGTTTCCTGTTCATTAAATAACTTCTTATCCAGTTTAAGACTAGCCCTCTGATGCCATATTGTTCTAGTTTTTTGACTAAAATATTGTGATTAATTTTGTCAAATGCTTTAGTTAGATCCATAAACACTGCTGCTGCACATTTTTTACTATTGCATTGGTCATTTATTCTGTCATTTCAATTAAAGCCATTGAAGTTGAAACATTAGCTCTGTATCCATATTGGTTCCCTTCACGTATTCTATTTTTATTTATGAAACTCTCTAATCTGTTATTGAACAGTTTTTCAATGATTTCAGAAAATTGTGGAAGTAAAGAAACAGGTCTATAATTTGTAAATTGGTGTTTGTCTCCAGTCTTATAAATTGGTGCAACTTTAGCTATTTTCATTTTGTTTGGAAATTTACCTGTTTGAAATGATAGGTTACTAATATACATTAATGGTCCTGAGATCTCTTCAGTGACCTTTGTTATCGTTTCAATATCAATTCCATTAGAATCAGTTGAAGTCTTTGATTTACATGTTTTCACGATTATAACTATTTCCTCCTGTGTCACATTACTGAGGAACATGGAGTTGGGATTTAGCTCTATGGTATCATTATAGTCCTCAATTGAAACTGGGTCTGGAATCCTTTCTTCCAATTTTGGTCCAATATTTACAAAGTAATTTTTGAAGCTTTCAACTACTTCTTTTATGTTGTCATTATTTTTATTTCCGTCTAAGAAGTATTGGGGGTAATCCCTCTTAGTGCCATTTTTAATAATGCTATTGAGGATGCCCCATGTTGCTCTCATATTGTTTTTGTTCTTGTCCAATAATTCACTGTAATATTCTTTTCTACATGATCGTAGTATGTTTGTTAGCTTGTTTTTATACTTTTTGTACTTATTTTCTGCCTCTGTAGTTCTTTCTGCTATAAATGATCTATATAGTGTATTATTCTTATTACAAGCATTTTTTAATCCTTTTGTCGTCCATGGTTGATTATTCTTTCTCTGCTTTCTACTGAGTTGTTTCCATGGACAATGTTTGTCATAAAGTATTATGAACTTGTTTAAGAAATGTGACCAAGTGACCAAAAGTGACCAAGCAACTAAAAAAAACATGGTTTCACGTCCTCCTTGTAGTGTGTACTGATGTTAAAGACAATATACACTTCATTGCACATGTACCAAATCACTATACCGATGATTAAATGCTTTATAATTCCGCAAGAGTTTTGCAGACGCAGGTCCGTTCACTTTCGGCACTTAAACATGCAAAAGGGCTTCCTTTGCTCGTTAGTGCTGATTTTAGAAATAACATACACTTCACTGCACATGTAATACATCACCTTGTTGCTGAACATGGCATCACCATGTTGCTAAAAGGGTAACATTTTATGAGTGTTGGGTTTCAGCAGCACAGGCGTGCATTCGCTCTTTAATAATGTTCTTAGGGCTCTGTGTACGTGCAGGCTGGTGTTAAAGATCATGTACATGTTATTGTACGTCTAAAGTATATCAAAAGTCAGCTATTGCTGCTTTGTTCAAGCTTCTGATTGGACAACATGTGCATGACAGCAGGTATATGTGTTTGTGTGTAGACATAAACAGTTTTGAAACTACACTTGTTTGGATGGAGATCGTTTTAACCACAAATATGCGTTTTTGAAACTGTCTTAAAGTGTTTCTGATCACACAAATTGATCAGGATCTGACCAGCGTATCAAGAAGTTAGAAGTGCCGCTAGCCTCAAAACTCTTCTAAATGGCCACGTCGGTGTGTACTGGATGCAAACAGGATGTGACTTAGGGGGCCCCGCCTTTTCAAAATGGCAGTGCCCGAATGTACAGGAAGTGATATCATCAAAATGGCAGCCCCCAAAGGGCTTCCAATGGCACAGAAAATGAATGAATGAATGAATAAATAATTGAAACGTTCGTACACCAAGACATGGTACACACACAGAGGCATGTTTGGCGCAATAAAAATGTTCGTACAATGAAAAGGATGCAAATAGAGGCGTTCGTGAATCAAAGTATGATAAATATGTGTGTACATACATATATATATATATATATATATATATATATATATATATATATATATATATATATATATATATATATATATATATATATATATATATATATATATATATATATATATATATATATATATGAATGTACAGTACAGGCCAACATTTTGGACACACCTTCTCATTCAATGTGTTTTCTTTATTTTCATGACTATCTACATTGTAGATTGTCACTGAAGGCATCAAAACTATGAATGAACACATGTGGAGTTATGTACTTAACAAAAAAAGGTGAAATAACTTAAAACATGCTTTATATTCTAGTTTCTTCAAAATAGCCACCCTTTGCTCTGATTACTGCTTTGCACACTCGTGGCATTCTCTCGATGAGCTTCAAGAGGTAGTCACCTGAAATGGTTTTCACGTCACAGGTGTGCCTTACCAGGGTTGATTAATGGAATGTATTGCTTTATCAATGGGGTTGGGACCATCCGTTGTGAATAAGAAGGTGTGTCCAAACTTTTGGTCTGTACTCTATATGTGCATAATTGGCTCTGACGCATCTATTTAATTTCAAAACAGTTAATCACTGCCCTGCAGGCTCAGCTACAAAAAGGTGGTAATGTTTCATTAGCCTGCTCAGTAACTTTTAAAGGAAGCACATTTATATAAATTAGGGCTGTGTAGTGATCATTTTTAATCAGATTAATCACACTCTAAACCTGTGATTAATCATGATCAATCACGGGTTATTATTTGCTAGCATAAATAGAATTTGCTGAAGAAAATATTGCAATTTTTGGTTACAAATGCAATTTAGCTGTCATAATGTCATACAGGAACATTTTTTGTAATATGTTTTACTAAACTGCACGTCATTAATTTGCTCAAAACTTGTGGAAAATAAGTATAGTAGCAATTAAGTGCACATTTTGAAAGTCTTTGCAGTTTGCAATAATCTTGCAAACGAGGTACAGTTACGAATTAGTAATGTATAACACACTCATAAACTTAACATAGTCCATTTACTCTTCTTTTACACAGTTGTTGAAACAAACACGCTTGTTTACCTTTTTCAGACGACAATACTGAGCTCTTTTCCTGGTACAATTCGACCTCAGCTCGTTGTGATTACTTACAGATGTCCAATGTTCTCAGGGAAACAAAGTAAATGCATATATTTAGTCTGTAGTTGCAAGTTGATGCTCTTGTTTGTGTAGCACAGTTGGTTTATCCTTGCTGTAATTGTCCCTCTTCAAGGTATTGTAATATGAATGACATCTTCTTGCAAGACTTGGTCTGCACAGATGTTAGATGTCTTACATGCGGTGGCTGTCCATTTTAGCAAAGACATATGTTTAACTTAACTGTGGTATTTTTGTTGACAACATTGAATCAGTAAACTTTGCCAGCGTAGCGTTCTCCTCTGCTTCTTGTCGATGTAGCTAGCATGTCACTGTGTGACAATAGGTGCCGACTTCTGGGTTTACATGCGGTCGTAAAAAATGATGTGATTAATTTTAATTTATATATGATAATGCAATCATTTTTTTTAATAATCATATATATATAATAATAATAATAATAATAACTGGGATTTATATAGCGCTTTTCTAAGTACCCAAAGTCGCTTTACATGTAGAACCCATCAATCATTCACACCTGGTGGTGGTAAGCTACTTTCATAGCCACAGCTGCCCTGGGGTATATATATATATATATATATATATATATATAAACTGTATATATATATATATATATATATATATATATATATATATATATATATATATATATATATATATATATAAACTGTATATATATATATATTTAAACTTTGTGTTTGTATTACCTCCGTCAGGAGATTATGTATTCCCTAAGTATTAGTCAGTCTGTCCGTCTATCAATTTGTCAGTTAGTAACACAGCTCAAAAAGTTAAGGGCAATTTTGGACTGGACTTTCAGGAAATGTCAGAAATTAAAAAAATAATTGTGTTTAGATTTTGGGGGTGATTTGACTAACCATATTCTGGATTTTTCTGAAGGATTCTTTACTATCGGTAGATATATCCAGATATATTTTTTGTTACATTATCGTTCTGCCCTATCTTATAATTGTCGCTGTTTATTTTATATCCGCAATGTAACACGTCCTACACTTTGTACATCCCTGGTTTATTTACATATTTTATTCTACCGTTCCACAATGAAAAAAAATCTCAGACTTAAGGTTGTTTATTGATGGTATTCACAATGATTGTAAAATTGGCCACACCAGAAAAAGAACATTAATAAACACATGGAGTGCGCATAAATGTAAGGATCATGTTAAATTGACACAAGAGCTTGGCCTTAACTGGGAAAAACAAACATGCAACCATCTAGCTTAATGCTAACATACAATGGATGATCCCATTGACACGCTAACGGAAATTAGCATCACAATTGTTTAACAAACAAGATTTAAATGTAGTAAAGTTGACATAAAATAGCAAAAGTATTTGTATGTACAGGTCTATTGTCACCAAAATATGGGGAAACAAATATTGACTGCTAACTTTGTATGACTAAGCCAGTAAGCTGCTCTGCAATGTGTGCTACGGAAGCCTGTTGTGTCACACCTCAAACTCTAATTTTTAAACAAATAATGCAGTCAATAATATGTGGAACATGATTGGGATGAGACAACCACCCATATACTTTATCACCTGGAAGGCAAAGTGTTACCTTTCTTTAACGGCAAATCTTAAAAAAAAACATATTGTTTTCAAGCAAATATTTGTATTCGTGGCGGCTCCAAATTTTTTTGCAATGGCTGACCACAAATATATAATTGTATGGGAAACATTGTGTTATCCTACCTTTCAGCCTAGTAATAACCTTGACACATCTTTGACAACATAAAGTCTCATGTGGTCAAGTCTCAAATTATTCACTGAAACTTTTACTTGCCTTTCTTCTCCTGTCTCCGCTGAGGTTACATCGACTGAATGTGCCAGCTGACACTGGTCGTCAATTATGAATGCCAATCACTGTGATTAGAGCTTAATGTTATTACATTAAAGACCTCTGTTTCATTCCATTTTTGTCAGATGCAAATTATGTTCAGAGTCTACATGGTTTAACTCTGCACTATACAAAATGAGCTCAATCAGATAATTTGTCTTTTTAAATGGCACTATAAAGAAAGTGTTCTTTGTGGTTATTCTTTACTGCATCCGTGGTGAGTTAGCTAAATAGGATCAACTAATAATTCAAAACGTGTCTTGGTATGATGCTTTGTAGAAATTATGTTTATCATTGTCTAAGAAAATGTCATTTTCTATTCCTCAAAAAACTAAGTATTTTGTCAGAATTTGTTAGTGTTAGTCTATTCCGAACATGCATACAATTACAATATGATACATCATATAATTACATTTTCTCATTACAGTATGTCTGAAAATGAGTAGGAAGAAGCAGAGCTTACTTAATCCTAAACCTTCTTGTATTTTAGCAATTACTATTACATTTGTTACGATCACATTTGTTACTGCAATTATCTCATTGTTCAATAAAGTTCAAGATGTTTATAAGGATTTTTCTGCCTTGTACTTTGTGAACACTTTGAGTTGCACAGTTTCATAAACTGTATCATATTATCACATTGTTTGATTTATTTGCCTAATCCGTTCCATACTTTAATTTCACATATTGATATTCTGAGGGTCTTAAGTGTTGTACGAGTGTACCACTGTTTTGAATTAGAGTTTTCTCCAAGGTTATATTTGAAAAATTTTGTTTTTTTTTGTTTTTTTTTTGAGTAGCAGGTTTGCTTTGTACATACTTTTAGCTACACTAACTCATTGAATGTCAATATTTTGGATTCAATGGATAAAAAGTTTGAATGTTCATTGATTAGACCAGGGTTAGTATTGCAATTGGTTTACTGATATCTTTAAAACAATTTCTTAAAGTTTTTGTCAACCTTCATATGTCATTTCGAGCCAGATGGTATCCGTTTGGCAACTCAAACCTTTGCTGAGGGCATGCATAATCTTGGGCTTTAACTGAAGTTTTTGTATTGGATGTCAGTAGGTGGACATTAATATTGTGATCAGAGGATATTATAAACCCTGATGAAAAGCTGTTGAACCGAGAGGAAATTTCAGCCCTTTTATCCGCTTTTTGATCCATTTTTGAAACATGATCCTCTCACATTCAAGTCAGGTACACAGTTAATTACTGTAGTGATTGTATAACTATTGTTATCCTTGTGATTGCCCTGCCATCTGTCGCCTGTCGAGGGTCACTTCTTGCTCTCAGGCTTATTGCTAAACCCAAGCCAGTAAGACCGTAAGAAACAATTAACTCTCGTAATGAAAAAGTAATGAATCATAAAGTTCAGACATTTTCACACAAAAAAGCACACTCAAGACATTAATAAACTACAAACACTGTATCACTGCTGTTTACTGTCTTTGCAGTGTTTTATTGTATTCATTGTAACTTTTACCGTGCTGACGAGACTTACTGTAAAGAGGATTTAATGTTGGACTATGCTGAGCTGCAATGAGCAGAAACATACAAATACAATTTGAATTGGACTGCAATGCTTCTGCAGAATAAAACGCACAACCAGTAAGATATTTATAATTAGAGGATATAGCTGATGATGAAAGTGTTTGAATTTCTTACTTAATGAATGGCTGCTTTAGGTTATTTTAAGATGCTGATTTGTAACGTTCACTGAAGCTTTTAAAAATAATGAATGTATTTTACAATTCCCCAGTAAAGTTGCTATGTGTAATAATATGGCCAGAAATGCTACTGCAATCATGGTCAAAATTCTGTAGTCCCCTCCCACTCTCCATGACTGAGGTTGCCAGATACGCAGCCAAATCCTACTCCTACTCCAAGGAACTTCAAATGGCAATTGACGAGTCCTACTCTGTAGGTTTCTCCTGTTTATGCTTCTTGCAAGATGGTTTACTAAGTAATTATGCCATTTTACTAATGTCGATCAGCCAAATGTATTTGTAAAGTTACGCAGCAATATTTTCGTCGGGAGTCGGGACAGAGTGTTGGCATTATCCTGCTAAAATGTGTAGTTTGACCGCACGAACCACCATCGAAATAATTATACATGATAATATATAATATATTATATATCGCATAGGCCTACTTTGATGGCAAGCCAAGGCCAACAGTAAAATTACCACCACATTTCGTTCAGCATAACTCAATGATGCATCCAACTTGATGCACTGCTTTCTCTTCCATGTACACACATCACCATCTTTCAGTGCGGAGTGCAATTCTATGAGCCAACCCACGTTATGCAAAAAGCACGTTACGCATAAATCATATAGCCTATTACCATGTCAATACACAAAGTAGAAAATCATTACATGTAATGCATTAAATTGTGCCAAGCAAATACCACCTCATATGTGCCTGATACACATACAGTACCAGAAACTGCAATTAGCTGTGCTAATGTTGGAACCCATTTCCCCTGTGTATCAGAATATTGAGAACGGAATAGGCGCTGACATCCACATAGGTTTTATTTGTCAAAAATATATTCTGCCCTGTCAGTTGAATGACACATCGACATACAGGTTAACGGGCATGTATTTCCCCCGTTAGCCTATATGTCGATGTGTCATTGACCGGGCTAGCATGCTAAGCTACACTAGTGTGATGGCGCTTAGCTCCTAAGCATTCGTTGCACGAACATACTAGCTTTGTTAGACAAGGTCATAAACTGTATTGGACAATGTAATTTAAATACAAAATGTCCATTTCCATGTATTACTATGCCTTACTTACCTATCAAGGAGGAAATGATCAAGTTTGGCGTAAGATGACAAAATCTTCTCCGCTTTAAATCGTCTCCATCTTTCAAAGGCGTCCCCGATACAAATCCTTGTTTTGTTCCTGGCCTTGTCATGGATAAGTTGAGAATTGTAACGACGCCTTTTAGATTTACTAAGGTCTGACATGTTTTGTAACTTTACCAGTGGCAGTAACTCGCCAAAGTTAGCGCTGCGTAACTGGCAACCTGGATGTGACACACTTGCAGACTTTCTAAATGGTCAAACAGTGGAGGGCGGGGCATCGAAACAAACAATAACAATATTTCGGGACTGCAAATCAACTACAGAAGTTTTATGTATTAATGTATTAATGTTGTATGTTGTTTACTTTGGGTAGAGGACTAATATTGGTCTCCTTCACTGATTTTAAGTCCAATGCTGCCAAGTCCTCTTATTAACCCCTTTTTATAAGCCATATCTTTTCATAGTATTTTCTCTCGTGACATCTGGCAACCCAATCTCCGTCGTCTTTGAGGGACGGACCGGAGAAGTCACTTCTGGGTTGAAAACACAACAAGCAATGTGTTTGTCAACCAAAGCTAATGTTTTACCATCCAGTTTGTTGATTCATTATTAGACACAACTAATAGAAAAACAGCTTCTGCAGCTTTTCAATATTTTGATAGATACATGTTCGGAACATGCACAGAGGATATGTAATCATTTACTGTATTAACTCTTGATTGCTCAAATGGCACAAACCTGTTATAAATATTACTTAAACCGAGAGTGAAAATTCTCATAACTCAAGGTATGTTTGCAATTTAAAGCATAACAAAAAGCAAAGAGACAACTTGTATCTCAAATTACTAAAAAAAATTAAGGTACTCGTAAATTGAGGTATATATGCTGATAATCACCATGCCCACAATACTGGGAGGAGGAGATGCAAATATAACTATTTAGCGCTAGCAATGTTATTCATTAAGGCTAAAACTGTTTTGCAGCTGCTGTTTTGCGCCTATATTAAGCATGTTTGAAATGTTTGTGCAAACTGGCACAGTTCAGCATAAACGCTGCAAAGACAGACAATGGACAGAGAGTCAGCTCCGTCCTATGTGTGTGTCAACATATTTATAATTTCATAAATGAAAAATAAAAGTCATATCATCGATACAGCAATACGATTCTATACTTTGTTATACCTGCTGGACAACTTAAGGAGATGATTAAAACAAATTCAAATGGATTGTGCATTTGGAAAAGGCTTCAGTCCCCCGCGAAACCGAGCGAGAGCGGTAGAAAATGGATATATGTATGTATATACATACATACATATATATATATATATATATATATATATATATACACATATATATACTGTACATACATATGTACGTATCTTACTTACTTACTTAGGCCTTTAAATTCCCTAAGGAACATAGGTCATTGATGAATCTCCTCCATCCCCTTCAGTCTTGTGCCCTCCACTCCAGTTGTTGCCATGACAGCCCTTGCGCCTTCATCTCCTGCTCTGTGGTTCTTCTCCAGGTGGCTCTAGGCCTTCCTCTCTTCCTCTTGCCTTGCGGGTTCCATGTTAGAGCATGTTTTGTGATAGATTTATTGTGTCTATGCAGTGTGTGACCAATCCAGTTCCATTTCCTCCTCCTGATTTGTGTTTCTATTGTGTCTTGTCTAGTGAAGTCCCACAGGTTGGCATTGGAGATGGTGTTAGGCCAGTAGATACCTAGGAGGCGGCGGAGGCAGCGGTTGAAGAATGTCTGTATTTTGTTGAGTATGT
Source organism: Nerophis lumbriciformis (assembly GCF_033978685.3). Taxonomy (NCBI): domain Eukaryota; kingdom Metazoa; phylum Chordata; class Actinopteri; order Syngnathiformes; family Syngnathidae; genus Nerophis; species Nerophis lumbriciformis. The sequence continues at coordinate 37,167,741 of NC_084553.2, read as the reverse complement.
TGGCGGTGATCTTCCAGGTTTCTGAACTGTAGAGTAAGGTGGATTTGACGTTTGAGTAGAAGATTTGCAGTTTGGTCTTGAGTGATATGTTTTTTGCTTTTCCAGATTTTATTTAGGATAATGAATATGGTCCTTGCTTTTCCAATTCTGGCACTGACATCCTCCTCCGTTCCTCTGTCCACAGCAATAATGCTTCCTAGGTATGTAAAGGTGGCAACCTCGTCTAACTGGTTTTGATCCATGTTTATTGGGGAGTTGTTTTTTGTTGTTGATACGCATTAACTTAGTTTTTGATGTGTTGATTTTGAGTTCAAGCGAAGCAGCTGTTGTTTCCAGTTTACATGATTTCTCCTGCATATGTTGGTGTGTGTGTGCTAGGAGTGCTAAATCATCAGCAAAATCCAGGTCTTCCAACTGCTCAGTCAGGCTCCACTGTACACTGGTTCGGTTATTGCTTGTTGCTTGTGTCAAGGTCCAGTCTATACAGAGGATGAACAGGAAGGGCGAGAGCATGCATCCCTGCCGCACCCCAGTCAGGACCTCGAAGGGCTCTGGCAGGCAGCCTTCATGGAGGACACGACACTGCATCCCTCGGTCGGTGTTCTTGATAAGGTTAATCAACTTTGGGGAAATGCCATAGTGAGCCATCACTCTCCACAGCATCTCCCGATCCACACTGTCAAAAGCCTTTTCAAAATCGATGAAGTTGACATAGACAGGAGTGTTCCATTCAATTGACTGTTCAATGATAATCCTGAGTGTGGCTATTTGATCTGCACATGATTGATTGTTCCTGAAACCAGCCTGGTTTTCCCTCAGTTTCCCATCGACTGCCTTTTGGATTCTCTCCAGTAGGATGCTGTTGAGCACCTTCCCTGGCGATGAAAGCAGCATTATGCCTCTGTAGTTATTGCACTCCCTGAGGTCTCCTTTCTTGGGAATCTTGACAATGATGCCATCTCTCCAGTCTGATGGGACATGTTCTTCCTCCCAGATGGTTTGCATGAGTTGGTAGAGCATGCTGGTGGAGGTTTCGATGTCTGCCTTTAGGGCTTCAGCTGGGATCTCATCCGGCCCCTCTGCCTTGCCTCCTCTCAGGGCCCTGATGGCCTTCTTGATTTATGTCTTGGTGGGAGGGTTGCAGTTTATTCCCAACAGGTCTGTGGCTGGTGGGATCTCTGCTGTCAGTTGGGGGGGTTGTCTATTGAGCAGTTCTCTAAAGTGTTCTGTCCATCTCTTTAGTTGGTCCTCCTTGGTTGTGAGTAGTGTACCCTGTGTGTTTTTAATGTGTGATTGTGACTGTTGAAACTTGCCTATGAGTTTTTTTGTAGTTATGTAAAGTTCTTTGAGATTGTTTTTCCCTGCTGCCTCCTCTGCCTGTTGTGCCAAATCCTCAATGAACGTATTGTTGTCCTTTCTGACACTTTTCTTCACTTCTTTGTTTGCTGCTTCATATTATTTCTGTGCTTTGGCCTTTGTTGCTCTGGTTTTGCTTCTATTTAGTACCTCCTTTTTTCCCCTTCTCTCACCTATTTCTTGAACATTTCCATGGAAAGCCACGGTTTGTTATTTCCCTTTCTTCTCCCAATCACTTCTTGACATCCATCCATCCATTTTCTACCGCTTATTCCCTTTGGGGTCGCGGGGGGCACTGGAGCCTATCTCAGCTACAATCGGGCGGAAGGCGGGGTACACCCTGGACAAGTCGCCACCTCATCGCAGGGCCAACACAGATAGACAGACAACATTCACACTGTTTTCAGACTATTCCATACATCCTCCACTGATGTAGGAGTTTCTTGCAGACCTTGTAGTGCTTGTAACCGGTTGTGTAGTGTGACTTTGTACAGTTCTGATGTGCCTATATCTTGAAATTGCTGTATGTTGAATTTGACTCTTCCTTCTCTATGTGTTGTGCGTTTTAATTTCAGCTGGATTTTTGCTGTAAGTAGGTGATGGTCTGGTCCAGCGTCAGCTCCCCTTTTCACTCTGACATCCAGCAATGAGCGTCTAAACTTTTGGCTAATGCAGATGTTGTCGATCTGGTTGTCTGTTGCATGGTTAGCAGACACCCAGGTTGCTTTATGCACATCCTTGTGTTGGAAAATTCTCCCAGCAATGACCAAGCTGCACAAACTGCTGCAAATCTTTCTCCGTTTTCATTCATGGTTCCTAGTCCTTGTCTACCCATGTTCAATTCATAGCCATTGTTGTTTCCTCCTAACTTTGAGTTCATGTCTCCCATCAGAATCATAATGTCCTTTCCTTTTTTGATCTCAAGTATGTGATATAGTTGGTTGTAGAAATTATCCTTGATTCCATCGTCTGCGTCGTTAGTGGGAGCGTAGCATTGTACTACGTGGAGGTTTATTTTCTTGTGTGTAGTTTGGAATTTGGCTGTGATAATCCTCAAATTGATGGGTTCCCAGCTGATGAGGGCCCTCTGTGCTGCCTCTGTGGAGAGCATGAACGCAACTCCCTCTGTGTGTGATGCCAAATCTTCTGGGTGTCCAGAGTACAGTATGGATTCGCCGCTCGCCAACTTGACCTGCCCTGACTGGAGCCATCTGGTTTCACACAGACCAAGGAGAGATAGTCTATACCTTCTCATCTCCTCCGCGATTACTGCCGTCTTTCCGGCTGCATACATAGTTCTCACGTTCCACATAGCAATGTTGGAGGGTCGTCTAGGGTTCAGAAGCTTCGGACGCACTGTCTCCTTACGATTTTCCATGTACACCGTCATTTGCTCTTTAGTGTGGGGCACTGAAGAGGCTTCCTTTCCAAGACGTTGGGGTTTAAAGTTTTTCATCAATGTTTCTGTAGCATAAGATAATTTTTACAGGTTTGGGTTGCTAGCCCAAAGCCCAACCTTCCACCAGTACTGGCTTCCAGAGTTTTTGGAGTCGGTTTGTTAGTGCCTTTCCCCTAACCTATTGTCCTTCAGGCAATGGATTACAGTCTCATACCATGTGAGACCAGACTGGTTTTGGGTCATGTACAAGCTGCCCCGGCACGTCAAGCCCAACCAACTCCTAATGAAAAGCTGCATTAAAGGCGAGCATTTCATACCAGCAGCGCGAGGCAGATATACGTATACATATGTATATATATATATATATATATATATATATATATATATATATATATATATATATATATATATATATAGCGCGAGGCAGATATGCGTATACATATGTATATGTATATGTATATATATATATATATATATATATATATGTATGTATGTATGTATGTATGTATGTATGTATATATATATATATATATATATATATATATATCTATATATATATATATATATATATATATATATATATATATATAAATAGATGTATATAAATAGATGTATATATCTGACTATATATATTATTAACCCCCTTAAAAACTTGAGAGACAGCAAGTGTTAGAAGTGCAGTGTTTGTTTCAAGTGTCAAGAATTATTCAAAGACAGCCACATGGTACACAACAAGCCTGGCAGAGGTAGGAAAGGAAACATTTCCAAATATTCTGTAAAGAAAGCCAGTGAGAGATGTGTCTAAAGATCCCCGAACAACTGCCAAGACACTATTGAATGACTTGGCCAAATTTGGAATTGTAGTCTCAAAAAAGACAATCACAAGAGCCCTGCACAGAGATGGACTGCGAGGCTGCAGAACAAGAAAAACTCCACTTTTGCAACAAATAAACCTCCCAGCCAAACTAAAGGATGCAAAAAAACAACCTAGAGAAAGACTATGCATACTGGAAGTGTGTCCTTTGGTCAGATGAAACAAAACTAGAGCTATTTGGCGGATCAACTGGTCTAAAAAGGGGGTCTGTTTAAAGGCTAGAGTATACAAATGAGTTTTAAGATGGGACTTAAATGCTTCTACTGAGGTAGTATCTCTAAATGTTACCGGGAGGGTATTCCATAGTACTGGAGCCCGAATAGAAAACGCTCTATAGCCCGCATACTTTTTTTGGGCTCTGGGAATCACTAATAAGCAAACGCAGATTTCTTGCCGGGACATATGGTACAATACAATCGGCAAGATAGGATGGAGCTAGACCGTGTAGTATTTTATACGTAAGTAGTAAAACCTTAAAGTCACATCTTAAGTGCACATGAAGCCAGTGCAGGTGAGCCAGTATAGGCGTAATATGATCAAACTTTCTTGTTCTTGTCAAAAGTCTAGCAGCCGCATTTTGTACCAACTGTAATTTTTTAATGCTAGACATAGGGAGACCCGAAAATAATACGTTACAGTAGTCGAGACGAGACGTAACGAACGCATGAATAATGATCTCAGCGTCGCTAGTTTCAAAATGAAACAAATTTTAGCGATATTACGGAGATGAAAGAAGGCCGTTTTAGTAACACTCTTGATGTGTGACTCAAACGAGAGAGTTGGGTTGAAGATAATACCCAGATTCTTTACCGAGTCGCCTTGTGTAATTGTTTGGTTGTCAAATGTTAAGGTGGTATTATTAAATAAATGTCGGTGTTTAGCGGGACCGATAATCAGCATTTCCGTTTTCTTGGCGTTGAGTTGCAAAACGTTAGCGGACATCCATTGTTTAATTTCATTAAGACACGTCTCCAGCTGACTACAATCCGACGTGTTGGTCAGCTTTAGGGGCATGTAGAGTTGGGTGTCATCAGCATAACAGCGAAAGTTACCACTGTATTTGCGTATGATGTCGCCTAGCGGCAGCATGTAGGTACTAAAGAGTGCAGGGCCAAGAACTGAACCCTGGGGAACTCCACACGTTACCTTAACATAGTCCGATGTCACATTGTTATGGGAGACGCACTGCATCCTGTCCATAAGATAAGAGTTAAACCAAAGTCTGACATACCAATACGTGTTTTGATACGCTCTAATAAAATATTATGATTGACGGTATCGAAAGCAGCACTAAGATCAAGAAGCAGCAACATAGATGACGCATCAGAATCCATCGTTAGCAATAGATCATTAGTCATTTTTGCGAGGGCTGTCTCCGTAGAGCAGGGGTGGGCAATTAATTTTTACCGGGGGCCGCATGAGCAACCCGAGCACTGCTGGAGGGCCACACCGACAATATTTCAATTAAATTTTGCTCAAATTATTTTTGATATAATGTAAGATAAATAATAATAATAATAATATTTTCATTTAACCTAACGTATCTTTATAAAAAAGCAGATGGCTTTTGATGGTTTTATTTTAAACACTTTCTTCCACAACACTTCCTGATGTATAATATAATGCAAAAATTGCAATTTCTGTCACTTTATCCTGCATCCTCTTTGTTGTGAACGTAGCACGTCTGTAAGGTGATTGGCAAAGAAGGAGGAAGCGTTGCTGTTGCGAAAATGAGGAGTGAGGATAGACATGCGTGTGGAAAGAACGAGATAAGATAAGCTGTGTTAGTATAGGTTGCTCAATAAAAGTTTAAAAAGAGCGTCAGACTTGGTGTGCACTTCTTCTGGACGCTACAATTGGTGTCAGAAGTGGGATGAAATGCCTCCCAGTTCGCCTTGCCATCAAACCTGGGAGTCATCATTGAGGGTGGAATTCCCCCATGCCAAGCAGCGTGCGCTGCACCTGTAGACGCTGCCTCTCTCCTTCCACCCTCTCTCTCTCTCTTTGCGACGAGCTCCTCACGTCCGGGATTCACACAGACACGGCACCTTAAGTCCCCACTCAGTGTCCTTCCCCTCCCGTTCAATCTTGACAAAGTCGCCAGGAAACACCGTGGCACGTACCTCCCGATGACGTAGCAGGCTGAGCACACAAGCAGCGCAGTATGCTCACACAAGCAGCGCAGTATGCGCAAAGTTTTACTTCTGACACCAATTGTAGCGTCCAGAAGAAGTGCACACCAAGTCTGACGCACATTTTAAACTTTTATTGAGCAACCTATACTAACACAGCTCAACTTATCTCGTTCCTTCCACACGCACGTCTATCCTCACTCCTCATTTCCGCAACTCAAGAACACAACATCAACTTCAGCAGGTCGTTACACTATATTCTTTAAACACAGCAACATGTGTACCACAAATTAAGCACACGGCTTTACCTTTCATTTCTGTAAAGAAATATTTGGCAGTCTATGTCTTGTTGAAAACACGCCATTCGTCATCAACTTTTCTTTTTTTAGCATCTCGGAGATAACCGAGCATCACTTGTCGCTGTGCACCTTCACTCACAGGTTACACACGGACATACGCCCATAAATAACAATTTTCAAAATAAAAGCAGTACAGTTGTATTGCACGCACGACATATATGTGTTTTTATATTAATTTTGTAATTTGTGATTGCCGCTGTTCACATTCACTCAATCACACACGCGCATACGTCCACATGGAAGTAATACAAATAACGCTTTTCAAAACAAAAGCAGCACCGTTGTACTGCACACTCGAAATAGATACTTTTTTAAATTTATTTTGTAATTTATGTTTGGCCTCACGCGGGCCGGACAGGGACGTACAAAGGGCCAGATGTGGCCTGCGGGCCGCAGAATGCCCAGGTCTGCCGTAGAGTGATTTTCCCTGAAACCGGATTGAAATGGTTCACAGAGATTGTTAGACACAAAGTGTTCATTTAGCTGCTGTGCAACAATCTTTTCGAGGATTTTCGAAATAAACGGTAGTTTACCATGAGGTCATGATTGAGGTTAGGTCTTTTGAGCAGAGGATGAATAACCGCTTTTTTGAATGCTAGGGGAACAGTGCCAGAGGAAAGTGATACATTTATAATATTTAGCACTGATGGACCTAATAATACAAAAAGCTCCTTGATAAGTTTCCCAAGAAGTGGGTCAAGTAAACATGTTGTTTGTTTTATCCCATTTACACGTCTTAACAATTCCTCTAATGTTATTTAATCAAAAAGAGAGAGACTATTTTGGAGGGCAGTATCCGTCATATATACAGTCGTATCTGTCAGGATGTGGACTATGGAGTGGTTGTTTTCCCGAGATGCAAGTGAATCAGGTGTGTGACATGAAACGTGAAACAGGTGCGTGACATGACAGGTAAAAACTAATGGGTTGCTATGGTGACAAAACAAACAAAAGTGCACAAAGAGTCCAAAAACAAAACCGAACATGACTAAAACAAAAGATGATCACACAGACATGACAGAGCCCCTCCCTTAAGGACAGATACTAGATGTCCTAAAACAAGATAAAGAGTCATGAAAGGGCGGGAGGGGGACATGGCTGCTAGGCATGTTGCTAGCCTTGGAGCAGGGCGTGGAGCTAGCCGTGGCGTAGGTGCTAGCCTTGGTGCTGGTGCTAGCCTTGGCGCAGGGCGTGGAGCTAGCCGTGGCGTAGGTGCTAGCGCTAGCCTTGGCGCTGATGCGAGCTGTGATGCAGGTCGTGGTGCTAGCTGTGGTGCAGCTAGCCGTGGTGCAGGTGGAGGTGGACGAGCTGGGGGTTGCGGCTTGGCAGGCCGAAAGACCGGTGGTGGTGGCCGGTAGGGATGTGCGTATCGATCCTGTGGTATCGATATATCGATACTCACACGCTACTCATTTGGCATCACTTTTCTGAAAAAAAGTATCGATATAAACCAAAAAACGGCGTGTGGGGGGTGCAAGCATCACTTTGAGATGTTTTTGATTACTTACTTAACTTACTATGTGCTGACACCCCTGTACCTGGCAGAGTATAGAGCTGGCCCAGTCACGTCACAGGAGACAGCGAATGAGCGTCGTCAACGTGCAACACACACACAGCCAGCCGACAGCGATGCAGCCAGGCCAGGAGGTCAGCACGGCCACGGATGCGGGAGCCGGAGGAAAGGAAAAGCCAGAGACGCGATAATGGCAGACAAGAAAAGAAGCGTGGTGTGGTGTTATTTTTCACCAGTCGACAAAGCCACGGCGCGGTGCGAACTGTGTGACAAACAAGTGCCACACAGCAGCAACACCAGCAATTTATTCAAACATATGAAGACCACACATCCCGAGAGCCACAGCGAGCTGGTAAAAAGACAGGCTCACGCTGCTGTGAAAGAACCTGCACCGCCACCCGCAGCCCGGCAGAAGACCCTACACGAAAGTCTGCAAAAAAGCCAAGTGTATCCAGGTAGCCTACAGACAGTTAGCGTCCGACCTTTGACAGTGTAGTGATAAAGTCTATAAATATTCCGATCACAATCTACTAATAACAGACACTTCAGGTGAAGGGGGAAATTATATCCAGTGTTGTCCAATTGTTGACTTAAAACAGGCATTTTTATTTATTTATTTTTTTTTTAGTAATGTTTACTGAATATTTTTGTTTAAATTATTATCCTAAATTCAAATAATTTCCACACAGGAAAATTTACTGTTAGTTGAAAATTGCTTGAGTACAAGATAAGAAAGAGATAAAATGTATATATACTGCATTACAGTTTTATTTTTTTCCAAGAAAATCTTGAAATATATGATTGAATTGATTTTGGTTTTAATCTGTAACATGATTTCTTACATTTCGAAAACATTAGCCTATTTCATATTTCATTAATTGCTAATTATATCACAAACTTTAAAAAAATAACTGCAGCTTCTTGCGATTCGGATTTGACAGTTAATTGGAAAACCCTAATATCTAATTAAATCCTTAATATCTTTTATAACAAATACATTTTATCTTCCCTATTGTGACATGAAAATGTTATTCTTTTCAGATGAGTCTCAAAGAGCACGTGAGATCACAACAAGCCTTGCCAAAATGATTGTGAAGGACTTGCAACCCATTTCAATAGTAGAGGACCAAGGTTTCCGGCATTTTATGAAGGTGGTAGATCCTCGATACCAGATCCCTAGTCGGAAATCCATGATGACAGGTGAAATTCCCAAACTGTACGAGCATGCACAAAAAACAGTAAAGGACTCCATGCAATCAGCAAGCAGTGTGGTTTTAACAACCGACATGTGGACTGCAAGAACCACTGAAGGTTATTTGACTCTGTCAGGACATTTTATTGACAAAGACTGGCAGATGCAGTCTTGCAATCTTGCAACAATCCATGTAGCTGTGCAGCACACAGCAGACAATATATCTGAACTCCTCAAAAAAACAACTGATGAATGGGGCATCACCAGTAAGGTTCATGCGGTTGTTACAGACAATGGAGCCAATATGGTCTCTGCTGTGCGTAAAACTTGTTGGAAACATATTCCTTGTTTTTCTCACACACTCAACCTCATTGTGAAGGACTCCATTAAGGCTGACACAAGTCTTGAGTCCAGCTTGGAGAAATGTAGTGCCAATGTTCGGTTCTTCCATCACAGCACCAGAGCAACTGACAAGCTAAAAGAAGTACAAAATCAGTTGAATTTACCACAGCATAAACTAATCCAAGCAGTGGATACTAGATGGAACTCTGTGTTGTACATGATTGACAGACTGTATGAGCAACAACAAGCCATCACACCAACACTTTGTCTTCTCGGGAGAAACAACATGTGCCTATGTGATGAAGAATGGTCCCACATCAGGCAGGCCAGTGATGTCCTCAGGCCTTTTGAAGAGGCCACCAAGGAGGTTTCAGCAGAGCAGTATGTCACGATTTCCAAAGTCATACCTCTGGTCTGTCTTCTTCTCCAGAAAGTAACCACATCTGCTGACCAGGGTAACAGTCTGGCTTCACAACTTGCTGCACAATGCAAGCGAAGGTTCCAAAACATTGAACACAACCACACTCTTGCAGCCAGCACCTTTTTGGACATTCGCTTCAGAAACATTGTGTTCAGTGATTCTGCAAATGTGGAGATGATTAAATCACGGATCATCACAGAAATGCAAGCCCTGGCCTGCGCTGAAACACAGTCAACGAGACATGAGGCCGCCGCGACTGCATCAACTGTGACACAAGAGTCACCTGCTGAGTGCTCATCATCCAAGGGAATATGGCAGGAGTTTGACAGTCGTGTTCTGGCTTTTCAGAGCAATCGCACAGCAAACACAGATGCGTATGTTGAAATGAGAAGATACATGGAGGAAAAGGTGATCCCAAGGAGTGAGGACCCTTTGGTTTGGTGGAAAAAAAATGAAACCACATTCCCAATGCTGAACAAAGTTGCGAAAAAATACCTTGGAACTATTGCAACGTCTGTTCCAGCAGAGAGACTCTTCTCTAAGGCCGGAGAAATAATCAGCCAGAGGCGTAATCGTATCAAAGCAGAAAACGTGAACATGTTACTTTTCCTGAACAGAAATCTGAGACTTCAGTAAAGTGTGACGTTTGACGACATATCTCGAGCACACTAAAGGTGTGATGGTGTCAGACATTTTTGTAGATAATTTTTCCAAGTTCATTTTCTCAGGGAACTGTCTTTCGTATGCAGGTTTATAGGACACGGAAATCCTAGTTTTTTGTGATAAGGAAATTATTGACTTTGCTTCAGAGAAGTGTTATAAGTTTACTTCCACAAAGAGGTTTGAAACATAACATTGTTATGAATAATTGTTTTTTTATGGTTTTCCTACCAAGACTTTTTTTTTGAGAAATAAGAAAAGTGAAAATGTGTATATTTTTGTTTATATTTAATTTATTTTTCATATTTATGTTATTTATTTTAATTTTACTTTTATTATATATTGACCATAATAAATGTGGTATAAATGTTCTGTATTTGTCTTGTGAGTTGTCTTAAATAATAACAATAGTAATAATATTTTTGACTGACAAAAATTGCCAATAAGAAATTAATGGTATCGATGAAAATGCAAGAAAAAGTATCGGTATCGTATCGAATCCTAAAAGTGTGGTATCGCCCATCCCTAGTGGCCGGACCAGAGGTTGCGGCTTGGCAGGCCGAAAGACCGGTGGCGGCGGCCGGGCTGGCGGCGGCCGGGCTGGCGGCTGTGGCTTGGCGTGACAATGCTGAGCCACCCCACCTGAACAATTCCCAGCCCTAGCCCCCCCCTCAAGGAGTGGATACCAGACGCGCTCCCCGCTGTCTGGAACTGTTTTTTGGGGTGGGTGGAGGGAGGTCAGGAGGGCGGCAGAATCCTCCCCTTTAAATTGTCCAAATAATATTTCTTTATCCCCCACCTGAGGTTGTGTGGGCGGAAAAAATAAAAATTTTGTGACGAGGGTGGGGCTTGAGTCTTGGGGGGCGGGGCATAAAAACTAGGACGTGGCTTGGTTTGACAAGATCTAATGTTCAGGATGTTTTGATAAAGATTTATCATGGTCATGGGATTAGAGTATTTTGCTTGAGGTGGGTGATCAAAAGAAAAAGAGTTCAGAAAAAAAAAAACCTTGATCTGTGATGTCATCCTTGAGCTGCGGGGCTGGCAGCAGCCTGCTTCCGCCCGGAGTGGGAGGAGCCTGCGGGAGCGCCGCGTGCTGTCCGCTGGCCTTCCCTGACGTCCTTGGTCTGCAGTGTCGCTTCCGGGACTGCGGTGACGCAGTGCCGTCCACGGGCCAAATGGAGCTAATTGGAATTAGCTTGCCATTTGGCCCCCACGTCAGGTCTCGCTCCGCCATGGCTCCAAGCGACTCCCACTTTCCTTCCTTGTCCAAATTCCTTGCGGGAAAGCAATTTGCTGGTGACATAATGTCAGGACGTGGACTATCGAGTGGTTGTTTTCCCGAGACGCAAGTGAATCAGGTGTGTGACATGAAACGTGAAACAGGTGCATGACATGACAGGTGAAAACTAATGGGCTGCTATGGCGACAAAACAAACAAAAGTGCACAAAGAGTCCAAAAACAAAACCGACCATGACTAAAACAAAACATGATCACACAGACATGACAGTATCTGTGTTAATAGAACCCAGTTGTAGCTGAGATACGTTGTCTTTAATCTCCTTTCTAATGAGTTCCATTTTCTTATTAAAGAAATTCATAAAGTCATCTGCCGAGTGGGTGTAGCTACTGGGCGGAGTCCCTTGTTGGGTTAGTGATGCTACTGTACTAAACAAAAATTTAGAATCGTTTTTGTTGAGGCGGATGAGATTTGAGTAATATTTAGCTTTAGCTAAGGTAAGCATGCTTTTATAAGTTATTAAACTATCACTCCATGCTTGATGGAAAACCTCAAGTTTAGTTGCGCTCCATTTGCGTTCCAGCATCCTACATGATAATTTATGAGCTCTGGTTTCTTCTGTAAACCATGGGGTACCTTTTAGGGGCCCCTTTTAGCTTTAGCGGCGCTATGTATGTATATGTATATACTGTACATACATTTATATGCATGTATTTATTCATACATACAGAATACTGCACTGGGGAATAAGTTTCCCAGGAAGTGGGTCAAGTCAACATGTTGTTTGTTCTGTCCCATTTACAAGTCATAGGAGTTCCTCTAATGTTATTTCTTCAAAAAGAGAGATTATTTTGGAGGTCAATATCAGTCGTACATACAGTATCTATCTATCTATCTATCTATCTATCTATCTATCTATCTATCTATCTATCTCATTGTATTCCATTGGGTTGAGTTTTTTTTTTGCCCTGAGCTGAGGATGTCGTTGTGGCTTGTGCAGCCCTTTGAGACACTTGTGATTAAGGGCTATATAAATAAACGTTGATGGATGATTGATTGATTGATATCTATCTATCTATCTATCTATCTATCTATATATCTATATCTGTGTGTGTGTGTGTGTGTGTGTGTGTGTGTGTGTGTGTGTGTGTGTGTGTGTGTGTGTGTGTGTGTGTGTGTGTGTGTGTGTGTGTGTGTGCGTGTGCGTGTGCGTTTTCTTAAAGAGCCACTGAGCAGGATAATGAAACATTACCACCTTTTTGTAGCTGAGCCTGCAGGGCAGTGATATACTGTGTGAAATAACAACCCCTCACTGGTTGATTTGACTTTATTTGACCTAATGCGACATGCTATTGTGTTTCTTGGAATATACTGAAAGGTTCCAGAAAACCAAGCTTGTAACATAAAAAAAAAATAACAGAACCATTCATCAGTTAAAGTATTTGTCTCAAGAGCTCGTGAAACTGGGAAAAGCTTCTATCGTCCTTCCAGGGTTGTGATCATCACCCAATAGACCTGCCGTGTGAACGTGTACCATTGTAGGCCGAGACTTCACTGTGCTCTTAACAAATGTTAACGGCATATTGAGCTTCCTTTCGCCGCACTGCTGCTCACTAATGATCTCAACGTAAATACACTTCCCTTAGCCCTTTGAAAAGCACCCAACCTGAAACAGAAACACTCCTTTGCATGGTGGACTTCTCTTTACACACGAGTTTAAAGGATCAAAAGTATTTCAATAAACACACAACATTTTCTCTGATGGTCACCTTATGCTGCTTGCTGTACAACTAAAACAATAACTTTCTCATCATGTTCACAGTAAAAGGGACGCATATTTATTCATGTGCAATCAGTAGAAAATGGATGGATGGATGGACATTACATTTGCGATTTGTTTGGATCGCTTGCAAAATTGCAATGCCATTTTTGAAAATTAAAGTACTCAAGTGAGAAGCAGCATCTGTCCTCAGATTTGTTTGGATTTAGAAATACATTTTTCCTTACGAAGCAAAGGCCATCGTAAAATATTTATTCATTGTCATTGTACAGGTTGTTTTAAGTAACATTTTTAACTTTGAAGGAATATAATAATCCCTTGAAAACGATAGGAGGAACAATTGTCGAAGACAAGCTGACTTTAAAGGCCTACTGAAATGCGATGTTCTTATTTAAACGGGCAGAGCAGGTCCATTCTATGTGTCATACTTGATCATTTCACGGTATTGCCTTATTTTTCTGAAATGATTTAGTAGAGAACATCGACGATAAAGTTTGCAACTTTTGGTCGCTGATAAAAAAGCCTTGCCTGTACCGGAAGTAGCAGACGAGTAGCGTGACGTCACAGGTTGTGGAGCTCCTCACATCTGCACATTGTTTACAATCATGGCCACCAGCAGCGAGAGCGATTCGGACCGAGAAAGCGACGATTTCCCCCCCTAATTTGAGCAAGGATGAACATTTTGTGGATGAGGAAAGTGAGAGTGAAGGACTAGAGGGCAGTGGGAGCGATTCAGATAGGGAAGATGCTGTGAGAGGCGGGTGGGACCTGATATTCAGCTGGGAATGACTAAAACAGTAAATAAACACAAGACATGTATATACTCTATTAGCCACAACACAACCAGGCTTATATTTAATATGCCACCAATTAATCCTGCATACCAAACACCTCCCCGCTCCCGTCCATACAACCCGCCAATACAACTCAAACACCTGCACAACACACTCAATCCCACAGCCCAAAGTACCTTTCACCTCCCCAAAGTTCATACAGCACATATATTTCCCCAAAGTCCCCAAAGTTACGTACATGACATGCACATAGCGGCACGCACGTACGGGCAAGCGATCAAATGTTTGGAAGCCGCAGCTTCATGCGTACTCACGGTACCGCGTCTGCGCATCCAACTCAAAGTCCTCCTGGTAAGAGTCTCTGTTGTCCCAGTTCTCCACAGGCCAATGGTAAAGCTTGACTGTCATCTTCACTAACCGCTCTAACACCGGCTGTGTTTGTGTTGCTGCAGTCGGCCGCAATACACCGCTTCCCACCTACAGCTTTCTTCTTTGCTGTCTCCATTGTTCATTGAACAAATTGCAAAAGATTCACCAACACAGATGTCCAGAATACTGTGGAATTTTGCGATGAAAACAGACGACTTAATAGCTGGCCACCATGCTGTCCCAAAATGTCCTCTACAATCCGTGACGTCACGCGCTTACGTCATCATACCGAGACGTTTTCAGCAGGATATTTCGCGCAAAATTTTAAATTGCACTTTAGTAAGCTAACCCGGCCGTATTGGCATGTGTTGCAATGTTAAGATTTCATCATTGATATATAAACTATCAGACTGCGTGGTCAGTAGTAGTGGGTTTCAGTAAGCCTTTAAGCATTATGCTTTATTAATTTATATTAGATATGTGACGTCCGCGAATAAGTCAAATCTTTTGAAGGGCTTTTTTCAGTAAATGACTAAAGAGTAATGATTAAAGGACTGATTTGCAATTGCGAGGCACTTTTTAATGCAATTGGCCCGCGCTGCCTTCATATACATGCTGCCTGTCTGGACTGGAATCACATCGACTGAAAAGACTTACAAAATTAGCCAAAATCAAAGGAAACGTAGCAACATTTGAATGGACTTTTCTGGTTTATTGTTTTGCTCTGGATTTCTTTAGTAGCCTAATTTAAGTGTACACACCCAATGTTTTATTTACGTTTTGATTGTATATTTTTTAGATACACAGAGTATTTAAGACATATTATTTGCATGCTATGTGTTTTCCTGTAGTGTTAAAATGCTTTTGTGGGGAAATACCAGTAACGTTGGTTTGCATGGAGGTTATCTGTAACGTTTGTGGTTTTTTATTGTGCCACAAAGATTATTAGGTGAGAAAAAGTTAATAATTATGATTTCTGTCAAAGCATGGTGATAAAGTACCACTTTATATAATATGTACAATGAAAATTAACACCACCCTGATGAAATTATAATTAGTATTTTAGAATATTTCCTACAAAGTTTTAGTGTTCAACCAATTAGCGTTTGACAGCACACCCCACCCTTCAAAATTGTCTTAGGAACTTTTAAAAGTCCCACCAAGCTACTAGAAACTTAAATAGTTCCTTTGGAACTTTATTTACTTTTTGTGGGAACGCAAGGGGGGGTTTTCATTTACCAGGGTAAATGGGAAAGTTCCTGCTATTGAAAAGGGCCTTTTGCTTCATTTGAATGGAAAATTACATAGAGGCAGTGCACTATGAATACGACTGTTTGTCCACCAAGTGCTTAAGCCGGTGCCAGTCTGTTACAGGCTGTGACATCTCATGCAACCCAGGCTTAGAAAAAAGTTACCGTTTGAATTTACGTAAATCAGTACTTAGTAGTACCCACGGAATGCAGTTGGTGCCTAGAAAAATTCTGAATTCCGTACCCATCTAATGCTTTACTGTATGTACTGTACACCCTTATTTTACTTCAAGTAAGCTTTTACTGAGTGGACTGTGATTTATGCTTGTACACACTCTCACGCCTCTTCTTCACTGGAGTCCTTCATTCCACCAGAAGCTCCAACTGAGAGACCAGTTCTCCTTTGAGGTTTATTGAGCACAGCAGAAATTTCCCCATCTTTCATGCTCTCTGTGATATGATTTACAACTAATAAATAATTGACAAGCAGCAAATAATGGAATACCAGTATTACAGCATTTTAGAGCGCATGGTAGATTGATGATCCAGTGCAGCATGCATGCAACAGAAGTGACCAATGTGTCTGCGAGTAAAGCATTTAGCAGTCAATTTGTCTGGCTCAGACAGAAAGGGTGTGCACAATGAAGAGTGTGTAGCCCCCCGGAAGCCATTTTTTGCAACTATGAATTCCAAAGAGCAGCCTGCCAAATAAAAGCAAGTGTTTTGTCTTTGTGATCTATTTTATTATGGTGGATTATAAACATTTCAGTGTAAATTTCATTGTTTTGCATTTGTCATTTTAATTGAATAAAAGAAAATGGTCACAGCCAGAAACAAAAGGTTTTATTTCTTTTTGTCAAGGCAGTATTATTTGTGTCATTATTAGTGTCATATTTTTTCCTTTTAAGCAGATGTACGTTTTAAAAAAAAAGTTTCTCTGTTTTCTAGGTGATAAAGCTGTCATTTGAAGAGTTTGATCTGGAACGAGGGTACGATACACTAACAGTGGGGGACGGAGGCAAAATAGGAGACACTCGACGGGTACTATATGTGTAAGTATCCTCACAACCTGAATTTATAAATGAATAAGAAAGAATAATCCTAATCTAACTATGTTTTGATTGTTGGTTTTAACTCTAAGTATACACAATATGAAGTACACTTGCCTAATCAGGAAACACAACGTTGTTTCTCTCAGGTCTTTATTGTAAGACTGCCAACATGAGAATGTTCATATCACAACTCCACTTTAACAGTTTGTCCAAGAAGACATAAAAAAAACCACACCCATTCTGCTTAATGTGAGCTTGGTCCTAGTGCCCGCCATACAATCCCTTCCCCCCGAACACCCAGACAGAAAGTTATGGGGAAAACAAAAACATCTCAGGGGGCTTTACTCGCCTGCCATAACGGCTACAATGTCCTCCCTGCAAAGGAACGGGTGCGACCTATAGAGCAGAACAAATATCAGGAGCCGGTGGAGGTGAAGGACATTCAACCCTAACATACTTTGAAAGGCAACCTCGGCGGGGAACTTGGTCCGGCAGTAGTTCCTCACTTGCAACACAATGCGCCGGTTTAAAGTTAAAAGTTAAAGTTAAAGTACCAATGATTGTCACACACACACTAGGTGTGGCGAAATTATTCTCTGCATTTAACCCATCACCCTTGATCACCCCCTGGGAGGTGAGGGGAGCAGTGGGCAGCAGCGGTGGCCGCGCCCGGGAATCATTTTTGGTGATTTAACCCCCAATTCCAACCCTTGATACTGAGTGCCAAGCAGGGAGGTAATGGGTCCCATTTTTATAGTCTTTGGTATGACTCGGCCGGGGTTTGAACCCACAACCTACCGATCTCAGGGCGGACACTCTAACCACTAGGCCACTGAGTAGGCGTGTCCAGAGAAACGCATTCTCTGCATCCGCCCATATCAAGCACAAAGCTTTTAGTGCCGCGTTCCAGCGCCCTAAATGGGCCATCGTAAGGGGGTTGGAGGGGTGAACGATGGGCGTTGTGACGTACAAAGACAAAACGGGTAAACTTAAGCTCTGACGGCACAAACGAAAACAGTGGAAACAGGGAAACAGTGGTGGACCGGGCCAGGAGCCAAGGGCACCCTCGACAAAAAGGGAAAAGGTCGCGGAGTGAAACCCTCAGGTAAAAACTCCCCCAGAACACGAAGTGACTGACCAAACACCAATTCAGCGGGGTCTGTGGCGAGATCCTCTTTAGGGGCTGAGCGCAACCCGAGCATGACCCAAGGTAAACGGTCAATACAATTGCTATCAGAGAGTGCTGCACGCAAATCTGCCTTAAGCGACCAGTGAAAACGTTCACATAAGCCATTAGCTTGGGGGTGGTAGGCTGTAGTGCTGTGCATTTGCACACCCAAGGACTGCGCCAACGCTGACCAAAGCTCCGACACAAACTGGGATCCCCTGTCCGAGGTTATATCTGACTGCGTGCCAAAACGCGCAACCTAGGCTGACAGAAACGTACGGGCAACATCTACAGAGGCAGTGGAGGAAAGAGGAATTGCTTCTGGCCATCTAGTGGTACGATCTACCATGGTGAGCAAGCGCGTATAACCCTGTGACAGAGGGAGGAGGCCAACTAAGTCCATGTGTACGTGGTCAAACCGCCTGACCGAAATCTGAAATGGTTCGAGGGCAGCCTTAGTGTGCTGGTGGGCCTTGGCGTGCTGACATGCCACGCATGTGGCTGCCCACTGCCTAACATCCTTCCTCAGGCCAGGCCAAACAAACTTGGCACCAACCAACTTGACGGAAGCCCGAACACCAAGGTGCGAGAGAAGTGTATTGTGTCAAAAACCCGGCGGCGCCAGTCAACTAGGACTACTGGCCGGGGCCGCCCAGTAGAAACAACGCAGAGGAAAGCTGGACCGCCATCATGAACCACCACCTCCTCGAGCATGAGCACCGTACCCTCAGTCTTGAGTGTGTGGATGTTGGGGTCGTCAGGCTGGTCAGCGGCCATTCCCAAAAAATCCAAACCTTCTGTACAGGGCACAGGAGTACACGTGAAAGACAAAAGCTTGGACTCGCTGAAGAGTCCATTCAAGGGAATCGCTAGCCTTTTTATTCCGCAGGGCACAATAAAGAGGCTGCAGGAGGTGGGTAGAGCGAGGAAGGAACCGATTATAAAAATTAATCATGCCCAAAAACTCCTGCAGCGCCTTAACAGTAGAGGGACAAGGAACATCTGCCACCGCTTGCATATTTGAAGGCAAAGGAATCGCGCCCAGCGACGAAATGCGGTGACCTAAGAAATCAATCTCCGACAGCCCAAACTGACATTTAGAAGGATTGACGATCAGGCCATGCTCGTCAAGACGTGTGCACACCCACGTTAGGTGTGACCGGTGCTCTTCAGCTGAAGGACTTGCCATCAAAATGTCATCAAGATAAACAAACACAAAATTGAGGCCACGCAACACAGACCCAATAATCTTTGAAAAGTTTGTGTTGCCCCCTTCAGGCCAAAAGGCATACGCAAGAACTCAAATAGCCCAAACGGGGTTATTACTGCGGTCTTGGTGATGGCGGCGATGACAACTGGAATTTGCATCAATGGAAGCACACAGTCACCAACCTGGAGCCGAAAGTGCTGATTGACGAGCCGTTAGCGGCACTCAGCAGTGGCCCGTAGCCACCTGCCGCCTTGTCCGTGTCGTGGCAGGTAACAGGCTGACTTGTGAACCGGAGTCCACCAGGAAACGTCTCCTTGACGACGAGTCAGCAATGAAGAGCAGGTCGCCTGCTTCGCCGGCGCCCACAGCCACTACTGAACGCCGGTGTCTGAACGGCGGTGTTGGAGTTTCCCAGGGCCGTGAAGGAGCATGGAGGCACACACTGTCGAGCTTTGGCACCAAACCGTTGATGGAAGAAGCACAAGTTGGCCACGCACCGCTTCCGGATAGCGACTCCCGCGACTACCGCTGGGTCCGTGTTCTCCATCGTCTGCGGGGGGCCCGCTTCTACACTCTGCATGGCAAACCGGCTGGAAGCCAGAAGCACCCGGTCAGCTTCTTCAGCCAATCCCCGGTAGTTGCCGTAGGCCAGAGAAGCAGAGTTAGCCAGCACCGCACGGACCGCAGGTAGAAGCTTCCGCAAGAAAAGACGCATGAAAATGAACCCGCCCTAATGGGAACCCAGCAGCTACAGCATATTGTCCATCAAATCTCCGGCGGTACTATTGCCCAAACCAGGCAGGGAAAGAAGTCTATCTGCCCTCTCTGAGTCACTTAGAGTAAATCTCCGAAGCAGAAGATCCTTGAAGGCAGCGCATTTTCCGCTCTGTGGCGGTGTTCGCAACAGCTGCATAGCACGGAGAGTGGTTGCCTCATCAAGGGCTGTTACAACCATGTAATATGGGGAGTCTTCGCCAGTGATTTCTCGCAGGTGCAAAAGTGCCTCGATGTGCTAGAACCATGATACCGGGTCACTCTGCCAGAACTCCGGAAGCTTTGTTGCTGCAGCGACAAATGCAGGTTGCTGGAGTTAGGACGACATGGCCGTTGAAGACACAACTTCCGCTTCCGCGTGAATCATTGTCGGGGGGTCACCAATGTACACACAACGTTGTTTCTCTCAGGTCTTTGTTGTAAGACTACCAACATGATAATGTTCATATCACAACAACTGCACTGTAACAGTGTGCCCAAGAACACATAAAAAACACACCCATTCTGATGAGTGTGAGCATGGTCCTAGTGCCCGCCACAATACACTGTATTACAGTGCAGCCGAGAAGTTTTCAAATAATTTAACTTTTTCCACCTTTGGTTATGTTACAGTCTTATTTTAGTAATTGAATAGACCAATCTTTGTGTCAGAACTCTGCGCACAATAACCCATAAAGACAAAAAAAACCATTGGAATAAGGCTGTCACAAAACTAAATGTGGACAAAGTATAGCGCTTTGAATACTTTCCGGATGCGCTGAATTGTTTAGTTGACAGTGTTAATCAATACTAAGTGTTACATTTCTCAGACTCCAAACAATTACATATCAGAAATAGGAAATAGGAAATAGTCTGTTCCAGGAACAACTGGTACCATCATAAAACTTTACTGACTCTTGAGGAATTTTAAAAAAAGTAAGACTTTCACAATTTTCAAGTGTCACTCAAATGTAAAACAACACTAACCGCTCTAAAACATAAAAAAAAAAAAAACAATAAAACTCTCACCTTCATTTTTAGTTTATATAATCTGTGTTCAATTTATTTGTGTGTATAAGTGTGTTCTAGAGATGTGGCAATATGAACATTTCACATCACGGTTATTGTGACCAAAATAGTCACGGTTATTATTATCACGGTATTGTTGAATGTGCCCTAAAAGTAGTTACTGTTTATACACACTGTTTCTGGATAGGGAAAGACGTGCTTGTGGTATCATTTAAGCTAGTTAGTGAGCTTGCGCTAAGTTTCTTTTCCAGTAAATGAGCAGTATCACCGGTCCATACATTTATCAAAGTGTGGTTATCAATCAGGGTCATACAATAACTTTGAATTGGAAACGGTAATACTAACCTAATATTAATATTAACTTTCGGGAGTTTTACTATTTGATATTGTTTATCTGTAGTGTGTTCAAAATAAGTGTTGGAAGAATAAACTAACACATGCAAGTATTCCTCTTGCTGCTTGCTATACACGGACACTACCCCGCCTTCCGCCCAATTGTAGCTGAGATAGGCTCCAGCGCCCCCCGCGACCCCGAAGGGATTAAGCGGTAGAAAATGGATGGATGGATGGATGTGTCGAAGTTATGTACGACTCCAGAGGCGTGTTTTACTGAAGACTTTGATTACATTCTGAATATGTATGACCAAAGGGGGCATTCAATGTCAAAGGTTCAAAGGAACCACATTAGTTTGTGTAGATGCACAATAACTAATTGGGTGTTTGTTAGTAAGAATCAATCTTGCCACTTTAAACTGTCCTTGAGGTCTCATTCCCACACTACTAATGTATGTGTATGTCTGTGTGTAGACTCACTGGCTCCAGTGTACCGGACATCATTGTGAGCTTGTCCAATCAGATGTGGCTTCATCTGCAGTCAGACGACACGATTGGCTCAGCAGGGTTCAAGGCAGTCTACGAAGGTATGTCCTCATGATACGCCTTGAACTTGTTTGTCCCTTACCAATCACACACACACACACACACACACACACACACACACACACACACACACACACATATAACGGAGTGTAGAAGTCAAATTATTGCTGACACGTATTAAGTCGTAAACACAACTCTATTGTCCCCCCTTGTGTAAGTGTGTTTGTGTGTTTGTGTGTGTGTGTGTGGGTGAGTGAGTGTGTGTAACTGTGATTTATAAAAAGGTAATACATGAATTATGAGTCAATCAGTTGATTGTTTTGCTTGGTTATTTTCATATTATCCACAAGCTGACTCAGAGTGAAAAATAAAGACAAAGCAGTTTGCCAATATGTTCATTATTTAGGATAGTGGAGAACAGGGTTGGTTCTCTCACTCATTATACAGTATCTCGCAGCAGATGATGTTGTCCCTCATCTGTGGTATGAACTTTTATGGAAGATCAGAGTTCACCTATGTAATTTTCTCTGGAGAAAGACAGCGGAAGTTGATATCAGATGACTGTTTGTGTTGTTTATGTCAACTTGTAAATATTCCACTCATCCGTAGGGATGTATACTGAGTACCAGTATTATTAGGTAACAGTTTCTAATTGGGTCGGTCCAAGCGGGCCGTGAAAATTCTGGACTAATGATACTGCTATCGGTACTTTTTTATCCAGCTGACTGTCGTAATTATGACAAGCGCGCGCTGTCACTTTCATTCAGGTGCCGCAGCAAAGCATAAAAAAAGACACGGCGGAACAGTCGATTGAAGTGGACCTTTTACCGCCCCACCTCCGGGTACGCAGAATTAAACAGAATCATAGATTTCCGTTTCGTTGGAATCGCGGACGGAATCAATGTGCGCTAAATACAGAATCTAAATGCGGTAAGTCGCAGACATTATCGTAATGTGACTGAGATGTTGTCATTGAGAGGAAAAGGGGAAAACGCTCACCTCCATGGAGTCCTGCCAGCCAGGGGCCAGCTCTCTATACACGGCAGCCCTGCACGGTGCACTATTCTGGGGCTAGTTCTGTGCTTGCCACTGGGACACACGGCCACCTCAAACCACCAGACTAACTCTAAAATACAGAGCCAAACATTTCCCAAATGACTTCAGGTGATATGTTTCTTTTGCAAATATGATGACTACTTGTGACCATAAAGCTGTGTGAAATACACCTGCTATTATTGCAGCCAGTTGTGAATGCGGCCACCGATTAAAGATCCTTATTAGGAAGTTCATGCTAATTTGACAACTTTATTTAATCAATCAATCAATCAATCAGCCACCAAACCAGGCTGATACATTGATTGATTGATTAAATAAAGTTGTCAAATTATTAAGTCCGAGTACATGGTTCTCGCCCGGAAAACGGTGGAGTGCCATCTCCGGGTTGGGGAGGAGATCTTGCTCCAAGTGGAGGAGTTCAAGTACCTCGGAGTCTTGTTCACGAGTGAGGGAAGAGTGGATCGTGAGATCGACAGGCGGATCGGTGCGGCGTCATCAGTAATGCGGACGCTGTATCGATCCGTTGTGGTGAAGAAGGAGCTGAGCCGGAAGGCAAAGCTCTCAATTTACCGGTCGATCTACGTTCCCATCCTCACCTATGGTCATGAGCTTTGGGTTATGACCGAAAGGACAAGATCACGGGTACAAGCGGCCGAAATGAGTTTCCTCCGCCGGGTGGCGGGGCTCTCCCTTAGAGATAGGGTGAGAAGCTCTGCCATCCGGGGGGAGCTCAAAGTAAAGCCGCTGCTCCTCCACATCGAGAGGAGCCAGATGAGGTGGTTCGGGCATCTGGTCAGGATGCCACCCGAACGCCTCCCTAGGGAGGTGTTTAGGGCACGTCCGACCGGTAGGAGGCCGCGGGGAAGACCCAGGACACGTTGGGAAGACTATGTCTCCCGGCTGGCCTGGGAACGCCTCGGGGTCCCACAGGAAGAGCTGGACGAAGTGGCTGGGGAGAGAGACGTCTGGGCTTCCCTGCTTAGGCTGCTGCCCCCGCGACCTGACCTCGGATAAGCGGAAGAAGATGGATGGATGGATGGATGGAATCAATCAATCAATCAAAGTTTATTTATATAGCCCTTAATCACAGATGTCTCAAAGGGTTGCACAAGCCACAACGACATCCTCGGCTCAGATCCCACATCAGGACAAGAAAAAACTCAACCCAATGGGATACAATGAGAAATCTTGGAGGGGACCGCAGATGTGGGGACCCCCTCCCGAGGCGACCGGTGCAATGAACGTTGCATGGATCTTGTTAGTAGTGTGAGAGTCCATTCCATAGTGGGGCCAGCAGGGGATCATCTTGAGTGGAGACAGGTCAGCAGCGCAGAGATGTCCCCAACTGTTGCACAGATGAGTGGTCCACCCCGGGTTCTGACTTTGAACAGCTAGCGCGTAATCTGTGGTCACCTAATAACCTCTCCACGCTGGAGAGGGGGGCAGAGCAGAAAAGAGACGGCAGATCAACTGGTCTAAAAGGGGAGTCTATTTAAAGGCTAGCGTATACAAATGAGTTTTAAGATGGGACTTAAAGGCTTCTACTGAGGTAGCATCTCTAACTGTTACCGGGAGGGCATTCCAGAGTACTGGAGCCCGAATGGAAAACGCTCTATAGCCCGCAGACTGTTTTTGGGCAATGGGAGTCACTAATAAGTCGGAGTTCTTAGAACGCAGATTTCTTGCCGGGACATATGGTACAATACAATCAGCAAGATAGGATGGAGCTAGACCTTTTAGTATTTTATTCGTAAGTAGTAAAACCTTAAAGTCACATCTTAAGTGCACAGGAAACCAGGGCAGGTGAGCCACTATAGGTGTAATATGATCACACTTTCTTGTTTAACAATATAGTTGAAGCACCAGAAATAATAACTGATGCATCTTTCTTTTACTTGGAAACATGTTTACTTAAATGTATTGGTACGTTCTTATTGTGGTTTTTCTTATTTAGATATATTTTGTATTCACTTCAAAGACAATCAATCAAAGTTGACTTATATAGCCCTAAATCACGAGTGTCTCAAAGGGCTGCACAAGCCACAACCACATCCTCGGCTCAGATCCCACATCAGGGCAAGAAAAAACTCAACTAAATGGGATGATAATGAGAAACCTTGGAGGGGACCGCAGATCTGGGGACCCCCTAGGTACCTAACACATTTGTTAGCCTTGACACTAGCTAGGAATTCCATTTGTGCTTGGTTGTCACATACTCATATATTCATCCATGTCACATACAGTTTCCTGTGTATGTTCCTTGCTCATTTTCTGTTAAAATGCATTTGTCGTAATCTTCCCTTTGCTTGGTGTTATTTTTGTTTCAGCGCTCTTGTTTTCTTGTCCCCAATTCCTGTCTGTTTTAATTTCCTGCCACTTCTCGGTGGTCAATCAGGATGTTATATGCCAGTCATGTTCCTCTGACCAGGGCTGGGTCATCTTTCATTGTTTATGGGCAATGCTGCTTAAGTGTTTGTTTTCTGTGCACTTCCTAGCTGTACTAGTTTTGTTTTTGTGCTAAGGTATACATTTTTCACCTGCGCCCCGCAGGCCTTCTCAACATCTTGGGGTCACGCCACAAGCAGTACTGCAAGCTTGTCACAGCATTAAAGGAGAACTTCCCTTTTTGGGGAATTGTGTCTATCATTCACAAGCCATATGTGAGACAAGAACACATGTGGTTTTTTTCGGATGCATTCTAATTCGTAAAATATGGCAAGTAAGAAGTGGCTGACACTGTAGCTAATGGAAAAAATCTATTGCGCCTAAAAAGCCCTGTAAAAACACATCCCAAAACCGCCAACAGTACTCCATTTACATCTCGTGACCCGAATATTAACCAAGTATAAGTGATATTGTTATTATAAAAAGCTAAAGTAACTACTTTTAGTGGTGCCCTGTTCACAGAGAGCTAATAAGCTTACGCAGCTACAACGTTGACCTACTGAGCCTGTGAGCTGCAGCATCGCCTCATCTGAGTTGGCTAAAGTTAATTCGAGATTATACATCATGCCTCTCACCGGGATAGTAGAAGGTTGTGGCCATAAAACGAGAAGTTGATAAACTTTGCCATCCAACTTAGGAGGAGAGGAGAAAGATGTACAAAAAAAACACTTGTTTGCATCACTTTTTTTTTTTTACCTCCGGGTGGATTATGATTAATTCTTCATCTAAACAGGAAGATATAAACAGCTCATCCGTCGGTATCACAGTGAAAGCAGACATAGTACAGTAAGTTATTTGTGTTATTATGTGCGTATAATATATGTATTGTTTAGTACTTGGCAATACTTCTGCATGATAGTGTTTCACTTAAGCTGGATCTGTTTAGCACACAGCTTCTAAAACTTGTAGTTCATTCAGGCTAAAAAATATAAGGTTCTGGATCAGCATTTGCCATTCTGTTACTGGATGTGACGTCACATGCAACCCAGGTATCGAACATTTTCATTCACGTAAATCGATAGTACTGACGGAATTCAGTTGGTACCAATAAAAGTACCAAATTCTGTACATCCATAGCTTTACTGTATGGACTATACATCATTATTATACTTCAAGTAAGCTTTTACTGAGTGCAGCGCGATTCATGATGTCATTCTTATACACAAAGTAGTCTTTGTTGGCTCTAATGACGAGTGCCATGATTAGAAGTGTTGTTGTTGCTGAAGGGAAAATCAAACCTTGCGATGCATCTGTGAAATTGATACACCGCCGTATGCTTAAAATGACCAAAATATGTACAAATTACATGTTATTATGAATGTGCCTGTTACTACATTACATATGTACTTGCAGCATATATATATACAACCTTGATGGATGTTTCCGGTTGTTTTTGGAGTGCTTTATAGGAGGAATAGAGCAACTCCCATTGGCTCTATTGTCAGCTGGCTTTTGCTAGATTTTATTTACAAGTTAGAATGCATAAAAAACATACTGTATATGTGCTTGTCTCAAAAAAGGATTGCAAATGATAGACCAAGTTCCAAAAAAAGTGCATTTTCCATTAAGTTATTTATTTGCCAACCTGTCAAAGAAATTAAACTTTCAAATTCAACTCTAACTTTTGGCCTTTTTAAAAATATTTGCCCCCATTAAAATACAACTGTGACAACCAACCCTATGGTGTGTGACAACATGATGAATGATTTGATAGTTAATTACCTCTTTATTACAATGAATTGGAAAATATGAAGATTATATATACATGTCAAGCCCTTAAGCTTCAATTTAATGTAAGGCGACTATGGAAAGAGGTTTTGATAGAGATATTCACTTAATAGTAGCACTGTGCCAATCAACCCCGATATTCCCTTCTCCATGCATATTATATACCAGGGGTCGAGAACCTTTTTGGCTGAGAGAGCCATGAAAACCAAATATTTTAAAATGTATTTCCTTTAGAGCCATATAATATTCTTTAAACACTGAATACAATCAAACGCGTGCATTTTTAAGTAAGACCAACATTTTTAGAGTATAATAAGTCTGTTTTTCTTTTTAATAACATTGTTATTCTGAAGGTAACCAATAATAAATAAAATGCTTCTTCCCATTAATGCGACTTCTGGTGCTGTATGGTTTTGCTGATGGCTTTGTAGTCTGGTTGATACGTGGTTATTTTTAACACTGTGATTACCAGCGAAATATTCATTACTTATCGTGTTAAGCAATGTCAGCTAGGATTTATCTGAGAGCCAGATGCAGTCATCAAAAGAGCCACATCTGGCTCTAGAGCCATAGGTTCCCTACCCCTGTTATATACCATAAATGTGATTACATATGACTTTGCACCATGCCAGTGCCGCCCTGTAAGTTGATTTAGCTAAATTGAATACAAGTGACAGAAAGAGTGAGAGAGGTAAAAATGGAGGTAATTGGATCCAGGCAGCCAGGAAGGGACGGTGAGGAACTGGTAGAATGAGACAAAATGACGAATTGAGAGAGAAGATATCTCACGTAAGTCAAGGAAGAGTGCATGAAAGGGATCGGGTTTGTGATCTTGCTTCTGCTTTGCTGCCTTTTGATTCACTCATGGTGCTGACATTGTGGTCCAGGGTCAGTCACTCGTCAAGGGAGTCAGCACGCTTAGTATCAAGTGTGTATTGTGTTAGCCTGTGCTTGTGTGTGGCAAGGGTTCTTCCATTCTTCTTTTTTGCTCTTCTTTAACTCTGGCTAGTTCTGTTTATATCTTAACGTAGCATACAAAGAATAAGCCATTGGATTGTGATGCAAATTCAGTTGTATTCAGTGTCAACTAAACATTATTATCACCTACACTGCAAAAACTGAAATCTAAGTCAGATTAAACATCTCAAATAAGGGTGATATTTGCTTATTTTCTGTCTGATAAGATAATCCTTCTCACTAAGCAGATTTTATGTTAGAGTGTTTTACTTGTTTTAAGTGTTTTGGTCCTAAATGATCTCAGTAAGATATGACAGCTTGTTGCTGAGATTTGATGACCTATATTGAGTAAAACATACTTGAAACTAGAATATCAACTGTTGCAAAGCTGTGTCATCAACACTCACAAGTATAAAACTAATTTTTTAAAGTAAAAATGTCTTATTTCAAGCATGAAATTAAAAAAAATCATGACTTTGACACAATTGTGTCTCATAATTAAAACAGATGACAGCCAAATGGACTTTGATGTTTTATTTTCAATGAAACAATAGAAAATACGTACTCATATAGTAGTACAATTGTTATTAGTGAGAATATACTTATTTTAAGGTATTTTTGGGTTCATTGAGGTTAGCTAATTTTACTTGTTTTGGAAAGTCTTGACAAGACACATTTTCTTGTTCTATTGGCAGATAATTTTGCTTAGTTCAAATAAAATACCCCTCATTTTTGTATTTTTATTCTTGTTTTTGAACACTGACTTTTTGCAGTGTATACTGGAGTGGAACAGTGTTCGCTTTAACTTAAAGGATTTAACACCAGGCAGCAGGTGTACGCAGCTATCACTATTTCCCCTATTTCCATTGAACAGTAGCCACACTGCTTCCTGTGACTTAAAAAGGCAGAGTTTAGAGGCTATTCCACCTCAAAACTGTATTGCTTCAGTTGCTACTTGAAGGTGATACACTTCGGTTTTGTCCACACGAACACAGATACTTTATATAAAGCACCAGTATAATGGAAAAAACAAGTTGCCTCTATATTACAGTTATTATCATATGTATGATTAATAGGGTTGAGGGAAAAAACGATTTGAATTCTAATCGCGATTCTCCCGTTGTGCGATTCAGAATCGATTCTCTTTTTTTTTTTTTACTTTTTTTTTTTTTAAATTATTTTGTATTAATCAATACAACAAAACAATACACAGCAATACCATAACAATGCAATCCAATTCCAAAACCAAACCCGACCCAGCAACACTCAGAACAGCAATAAACAGAGCAATTGAGAGGAGACACAAACACGACACAGAACAATCCAAAAGTAGTGAAACAAAAATGAATATTATCAACAACAGTATCAATATTAGTTACAATTTCAACATAGCAGTGATTAAAAATCCCTCATTGACATTACCATTAGACATTTATAAAAAATAAAAATAAATGAACAATAGTGTCACAGTGGCTTACACTTGCATCGCATCTCATAAGCTGTGTCCAATATTTTCACAAAGATAAAATAAGTCATATTTGTGGTTCATTTAATAGTTAAAACAGATTTAAATTATTGCAATCAGTTGATAAAACATTGTCCTTTACAATTATAAAAGCTTTTTACAAAAATCTGCTACTCTGCTTGCATGTCAACAGACTGGGGTAGATCCTGCTGAAATCCTGTGTATTGAATGAATAGAGAATCCTTTTGAAT
The DNA here is from genome assembly GCF_033978685.3 of Nerophis lumbriciformis. Classification (NCBI taxonomy): domain Eukaryota; kingdom Metazoa; phylum Chordata; class Actinopteri; order Syngnathiformes; family Syngnathidae; genus Nerophis; species Nerophis lumbriciformis. The sequence continues at coordinate 37,138,066 of NC_084553.2, read as the reverse complement.
CGGGAAAAAAATCGTTTTTGAATCGAGAATCGTGTTGAATTAAAAAAAAAAAAAAAAAACGATTTTTAATCGAATCGTGACCCCAAGAATCGATATTGAATCGAATTGTGGGACACCCAAAGATTCACAGCCCTAATGATTAATAACACCAAAAGACTTAAAGTTTGCAAGTAAATAGATATGATCAAAATAGTATCAATATTAAAGATTCCCTAGCCATTTTGAATGATAATGAGCAAGCTAGTCACGTGATCTGTGACGTACCGAGGGGGACCACCATTTCTTTCGCCAACAACAACACTGTTAATCTTACAGACTTCATGAGAGCCAACGATGATTACTTTGGGAAAAATATGATCCAGAACGTCATATCTTGAGCCTGAATATAAGGAGGATGAGCTACAAAATTTAGAAGCTGTGTGATAAACAGATCAAGCTATAGTGAAACACTAGGCATCATGTAGCACTATTGGTAAGAAATACAAACTACGAACATGATAAAACGATCACTTACTGTACAATGTCTGCTCTCACTGGGATGATGACTTTTAGGATATTCTTATTTCCCGAAGTTGCTGCGGATGCTGGTCTTCGGTAGTTGTGTGTTTGTCTATAGGATGGATGTCACAGACGACATTCAACTCTTCGATTTATGACTAAATCCTCCTATTATGCATGTAAGAGGCATGATTTATAATCTAACTTTAACCAGCTGAGACAAAATCTGCACGGCAGCAGCACCACACCAGCCTGCTCACAATATGGCAATATAGCAGCAAAAGCTAGTTAGCTCTCTGTGATTAATGTGCCACTGCATTAGTGCTTAAAATAACAATATTGCTAATATTTGGTTAATATTCAGGTCACAAGATGCAGTATTGTTGGCAGGTTGGAATGGTTATTTCGAAAGCTTTGTGAGCGTAATAATAGAGCCGGTTACTCAATTGTTTGCAGACTTTGTTCTATCTATTTTTTTGCGATTTTCCATCCATTCATCCATCCTATCCGAGGTCGGGTCGCTGGGGCAGCAGCCTAAGCAGAGAAGCCCAGACTTTCCTCTCCCCAGCCACTTCGTCCAGCTCCTCCTAGGGCAGTGGTTCTCAAACTTTTTTTGTCATCCCCCACTTTGGACAAGGGCGAGTTTTCAAGCCCCACCTGCCCCCATCGCCCCAACAGAATGCTAACGCCAAGCTTAACATTTTCAAATTTATTGAACATCAAGTAACATCAAGTTGTATACATTCAAACTCAATAACATAAAATAACATCAAGTTCAATAATAAATAAAATAACTGTGCAGCTGTGGTATAACTTGCCCATCCATCCATTTTCTACCGCTTATTCCCTTTGTGGTCGCGGGGGGCGCTGGAGCCTATCTCAGCTACAATCGGGCGGAAGGCGGGGTACACCCTGGACAAGTCGCCACCTCATCGCAGGGCCAACACAGATAGACAGACAACATTCACACTCACATCCACACACTAGGGCCAATTTAGTGTTGCGAATCAACCTATCCCCAGGTGCATGTCTTTGGAGGTGGGAGGAAGCCGGAGTACCCGGAGGGAACCCACGAAGTCACGGGGAGAACATACAAACTCCACGCAGAAAGATCCCGAGCCCGGGATTGAACCCAAGACTACTCAGGACCTTCGTATTGTGAGGCAGATGCACTAACCCCTCTGCCACCGTGCTGCCTGGTATAACTTGCATCAAGTTCAATAATAAATAAAATAACTTGCATCAAGTTCAATAATAAATGAAAATTTGTTTTATAACTTGCATCAAGTTCAATAATAAATCAAAAAAAGTGTTATAACTTGCATCAAGTTCAATAATAAATCAAATAAAAGTGTTATAACTTGCATCAAGTTCAATAATAAATCATATAACTTGCATCAAGTTCAAAATAAATAAAATAAAAGTGCCACTTTGCAATCTTTGCAAAAAAAAAGGAGGAGCTATGCATTTGGGAAGACAGGGCAAGTGACAGCACTTTGCCCCGGGAGAGCCACCTTGCTTCACTGTGAAACACATACTTGCCAACCCTCCCGGATTTTCCGGTAGACTCCCGAAATTCAGCGCTTCTCCCGAAAACCTCCCGGGACATATTTTCTCCCGGAAATCTCCCGAAATTCAGGCGTACCTGAGTGACGTGTCAAAAGCATGTTTTCACGTCCGCTTTCCCACAATATAAACAGCGTGCCTGCCCAATCACGTTATAACTGTAGAATGATCGAGGGCGAGTTCTTGGTTTCTTATGTGGGTTTATTGTTAGGCAGTTTCATTAACGTCCTCCCAGCATGGCAACAACACACAACAACAGCAGTCACGTTTTCGTCTACCGTAAAGCAGTTCGTCTGCCGTAAACAGCAATGTTGTGACACTCTTAAACAGGGTAATACTGCCATCTAATGTCCATGCATATGTGACATTAACATCTAGGGCTTTTAGAGAGTGCAGTGCACAACTGCGCACACAACAAGGAGACGAAGCAGAATTCATCATCAGAGAGGGTGTTCAGCATGGTTAGAAAAATAATGACAGAGAATAGAACAAGGATGGACAATTCAACCCTTAACTCAACAATGAGTAGATGAGTGTTATTTGTGTGTATATGTGTAAATAAATGAACACTGAAATTCAAGTATTTCTCTTATTTATATATATATATATATAGCTAGAATTCACTGAAAGTCAAGTATTTATTTTATATGTATATATATATATATATATATATATATATATATATATATATATATATATATATATATATATATATATATATGTGTGTGTGTGTGTGTGTGTGAAATACTTGACTTGGTGAATTCTAGCTGTAAATATACTCCTCCCCTCTTAACCACGCCCCCACCCCCAACCGCGCCCCCCACCCCCACCTCCCGAAATCGGAGGTCTCAAGGTTGGCAAGTATGGTGAAACAGCACGGCTGTATGATCAGCTCCCATTTCCTCACACAGTGCAGAGAATAGTCGCACTTTCAGTGGTCGTGTTTTGATCAAATTTACCGCGCTCACAACTGTTAAAACCTCATTGAGTTCGGGGCTGAGCTGCCTTGACGCGAGTGGTTCCCAGTGAATGACACAGTGTGTCCAATGCGCATTTGGCGCAATCCTCTTTATTAGAGCCTGCAGCTTGTTTCTTGACCCTGCCATGGTCATTGCGCCATCAGAGCAAAAGCCCACACAGTTTTCCCATTTAAGGTCGTGTTCTTTGAGGAAACTGTCCATTATCTTGAACAGCTCATCAGCAGAGGCTCTATTTTTGATGTATTTGCAAAACAGCAAATCCTCGCACAGTGACTCGCCATTCACAAAGCGGACGTATGCGATGAACAGGCAGTCTTTATTGCTGTCAGTAGCTTCGTCCACTTGTAAAGCAAAACGACTTTATTTTCATTTGTCTCCGAGTTGTTCCTCAAGATCACTTGCAATGTCGCATATACGTCTCGCAACTGTGTCGTTTGACAGTGGGACAGCTTTTCATTTTGCTGCGCTTGTCTCGTCAAGTTTGTTCCGCTTAGCCCCGCCCCCATTAGTTACTGTTGCTATGTCTGTCAAACTTTTGCTCCTACCTAGAAATGTAAAGCCTACAGGAAAAATAAGTAATTTACATTTATTTATAAAGCGGATTTCACAGACAGAATCACAAAGTGATTTACAGTGTGTATAGAAAATGAAGGCATAGTAAAAAAAAAAATCTAAAAAAAAAAATAAAAATTAAAAAATTAAAGTGAAATTCCCTCCCGTTCCTCGCGCCCCACCTGTCATGTCTCTATTCCCCACCAGTGGGGCGCGCCCCACACTTTGAGAAACGCTGTCCTAGGGGATCCCGAGGCGTTCCCAGGCCAGCCGGGAGAGATAGTCTTCCCAACGTGTCCTGGGTCTTCCCCGTGGCCTCATACCGATCGGACGTGCCCTAAACACCTCCCTAGAGAGGCGTTACGGTGGCATCTTGACCAGATACCCGAACTACCTCATCTGGCTCCTCTCGATGTGGAGGTGCAGCGGCTTTAGAATAATGTGTGTTCTTGTCTTGTATAGAGATTGTGACTTATAAGCAACATATCTCTTTCCAATGTTTGCGTATCTCTAGTATGACTGATCTGCTGATATGGTCAGAGTGCTGAGGCGTTCCCTTCTTGGCGTCATCTGACCCCAAATCTACGGAAATTGTCATTTGGAGCGGAACATTCAAAATGGCCGTCTGAAATTGTGGCATTTTGTTATGTTTTAGACGGCGTTTTTCACATACTTTGTGGATTGGAAATACAATTGGATATGGTTTAACGGATACAATGAGACACAATCCAGCATAAAGAGTAAAATTGTTTTTCCATTATACTGGTACTTTAAAGGCGACCTGTGAGGATTTTTGTCTTTTCTGATTTATGAATGTTGTTACAATATTGGATGCTTGCGTTTACCAATACCGAGGTATCAAATAATTAGGTTCAAGCATTTGAGCGTGAGCTTGCATGCAGTTTTGGATGAATCTGAACACTGTGTTTTGCAGTCTTTTTCTAAGTTTATTTGGACTTTTAGTATAAGATATCAGCCAGAGGTGGAGGAACTCCTGAACTTCAGGCTGTAAGAATGTAATGGCTGCCGCCTTCAGCCCTTTGTGTTATTCCTTGTCATCAAATTCCATCCCACCTGCTCTGATGTCTATTAAATAAATACTTTCCTGTAAATCCCCTTTAAGGCCCCTTCTACACTAAGCAGGCTAAGGTTATCCAGGGTAAATCCCACCTAACCTTATCCTTGTCCAAAAACACACATAGTGGTCTTTAAGATCCCCTCCCCCCTCCGTCCGCCGGCGCAACGTGACCTAATATGCATGCGCAGAAGATGCGCACGTCATAGTCATCTCCAGTGTTGCTTTGTGTGCAAGTTCTTAAATTTTACTTATCTGAACCAAATCCAGTGTTGTGGTATTTCAATTAACTGGAATCTACTGTGCTGTGGGGCCCTATTGTAGTGAATCACACCTGAGCTACCATAGATTAATCCAATTTTTAATGGGCATGTAAAAGTATACAATGTGACAAAGAACATTTTACAACAATCAATCTTGGGATCTAGATATCTGGTCAGGACACTCCTCACTCCACACTTTATTTTGTTTTGGGGGCCACATTTAAAGAAAAAAACGTGTCTGGGGGTCGGTATATCTCAAGGGCCAAGTGAAATTACACGGCCATAGTTTGACAACCATGGGTTAGACATAGCCTAAGTGTGTACTGTTTTAAAGTTAACGCTCATGCCATTGTGCATCTACCTGTATAATTATATTGATGACCAGCGACGTTACAACCAAGTCAGTTGTGGCTACTTTTTTCAGGTGTCTGATTGGACAAAATGTGCAATGTGTTTCTGTCTGGACAGAGATTGTTTTAACACCGGACAGGCTTTTTGGAAAATATCCGTATTTGTGTGGACATGGCTTTGTTCAAGAGGAGCAGCAATAAAATGCACCGTTGCAGCAAAGTAGAGATAGTGAAATATAACACGAGGCATAACATGCAGTATACCCCAACGTTTGCATGTGTGTATATTTTTGTCATTTCTAGCCATGTGTCCTCAAATGTCACAATAACAAAGTGAAGACGTCTGCCTGTCCAATGAGGGATCAGCTAGCCATGATATCACCAGGGAGACAAGGGACTGTTTTTGTGAAGAAGATGATATAAGCCAGGTTTCCTCCATCAAAAATGCTGTTCTTCTGATGTTATTAATCTACATTCAATAATTAAAATGTTGAGTTGAACCATTTGCATCAGAATGACGGAGCTTCTCCTTCATGCATATTAGATTACTTTATTATTGTCAACGTGCAGGGAGCAGGTAACCTTGAACAGCAGTGAGATTAAATAAAGTCCTAAAAACACACAAGAGTATGAATGCTGCATGGTTTACATACAAGTGTCAAAAATAATATCAAAAAGCGTAATTAAATTTAAAAAATAATATTGTAGCTGATTTGAAGGAGTTAATTTGTCAACTGCCAGCAAAAGAATGAATCAGAAAACCTCTTTGCACACCAAAACGTGTGCGCCAAGGCCTGTGCCGATAACTAATTTTGCTATAGACTATAGAGCACACTGGTATATAAACCGCACACACTAAATTTTTAGAAGAAAAAAATAGTTTTCTATGTATTAAACAGACTGGACTATAAGCCGCAGGTGTATACATTGTGAAATTAGTTATTTACACAGAAAGATTTTGTAAATGTTTATTTACATACCTTAATTGTTTGCAAACGGTGCCTGTAACACGGCAGTAAAAGGAATGATTAAACAAAACAGAGGTCATTGTCATGTACCCACTAGCTGCAGAAGCTAGCTCTCTAATCAGCTAAACAGACTCAATAACTCCACGGTGATGTTTTGGTGAATTTACTGAGGAATATGTGAAACTGAAACAATACAAAAATAATGCCATGATAAGTTAATAATACTAACACAGACAATGTGTTAGAATATTAGCTAATGCTAACGACGCTAGCTTGATTACATTACGATAACACGTACAAATATGCATGAAAACACTACTATCAAACATGTGACGGTTTTGTAAGTATGAATTATTTTAGTTATATTGGAAAACTTTCAAAATTTGGAGTGATGAATGAAGAAACCATACGAGTAGAAAGGATATGGACGAGGAGAAGATGGAATGGAACGTATGCATCGAAGCACTAAACAGAAGACAAATACGGTCGACGTTCAGCCTACAGCACCTGCAGTGAGAAAACTCGTCCAAAAGCTGTCACAGTAGCACAAACAATAACACACTTTTTCAAAGTCTCTATAGTTGTTCTGAGAAAACTCTTCGTTAAAATAGGAAACATAATGGCTGTTAGCGAAGAAAATCCATAAATTAGCCGCACCGTTTTATAAGCCGCAAGATCCAAAGTTTAGGAAAAAGTAGCAGCTTATAGTTCAGAAAATACGGTAATTATTACACAAATGATTACCAATTAACAATATAATTGTCAGCATTATTTTGAAACCAAATTATGTAATCATAAGTAACCATTTCAAAAACAGTAGATTTTATATATAATTTATTATTATATTAAAATAGTATGTTTTACGATTGTAAGTGGAAAGTCAGGAACTTTTAATTATGCTAAATAAGTAAATTAAGATATTGAATAAAAAGCACTCTCATTCTTTGTTAGCAAAAATGGAACTTCAATAAATATTGATTTTAAAGTGTCGTTTTTCTCCAGTTACGAAAACTGAACCGGGGGGTTCCTTTTTTTTGTTTTTTTCAAGCCATCACTTTGCAACAAATTCGGCATACTTGCTCGTTCGTCCGTGTTGATAGGCTCACTTTGCTCATTTCGTTTAAAGTCGAAATATTCCCACACAGTGGCATTTGGCCTTTTTTTCCCTCCAAATGTTTGTTACTTTGTGAGTAACCACTTGTCACCACTAGTGAGTCGTGACAAGTGAGGCTCTGTCCGTGCATTAGTTTGTGTAAGCTACCGAGACAAAGATTGTGGATGACTGACAAGAGGCTACTTTGTTCATTTAATTCTTTTATAGCATAAACGCGCTCAGGGGTTGAGAGCGATGCACAAAGTGAATTCTCTGTACCCTGTTTGAAAGCCAGAAGCAAAGAAAACACGCATGAATATGGCAATTTAAAACCTCTCTAACAAAGAGGGGTTGATGTTGACAGCTATGGTCTAAATGTGATATATATGATGTTTCTTCTCACAATGAGTTATTGTCTCTTTAAGTAGAAGAAAAGCTACAATTAAAAAAACAAAATAGAAAAAATTAAAATAATACATTTTTGAAAATTGTTATTCCTAATATATGTAAGAATAAAATAAGTGTGGCAGCAAGTTTGAGTTTCCCTTTCTCTGCAATCTCAAAACTCTATCAACAGATCTCAAAACAACCGTTTTACATTTTCTCTTCCTTTCTCTCCTATATTTGTCACACATAAAACTCAAATAAATGGTGAAAAACGTTTTGTCTAATGGTGGCGTTTAACATTGCTACTGTATACGAGTGCCGCAGTCTGTGAAATACACCATAAGACAGACTGGTTTGATGTTTCCAGAGGAAAAATGAAAATGAATGAATTTTACTGTTGGTTGAAAGTTCTATTTTCCTTGTCTACTTTTCCACACTTTTGTATTTATTTGTATTTTGTCTGCAGCTTACTTGACTCTCTGCCCTCTCTCTCCATCTTTCTTTGTATTTCTCACTTGTATCCGTCACTTTTTTCTTTTTTCTCAGTCACCTGTTCTTCCGTGAGTCACGCACTTCACTTTTCTGCTGCTCTTTCGTCTTTCTTTGTACGTTCATCCCGTGGAATGCATAGAGTCATTTAGCTGAGTATTATCACATGGGATAGCGTAACACGCATGCATCGTCCATGGATTTTGTGATCAGATCACAACCAATACCAGAAAGGCTATTATAGTTGCTTTAGTCAAAATAAAGGTACCCTCTCAAAATGTTAAATACTCTAATAAATCATTGTTTTAGTGCATATAGGACACTGTATTCAGACCACCAGAGGGTGACTCCTGATGGAATAGACTATATCAGGGTTTCTTAACCTTTTTGACAGTTGGGGCCCAACTTTTCCACTACAGAGGGGCCTTGGGCCCACTCAAATATTAACACTAAATTAGTAATCTAACTCTTGATTTTACGCGCAGTCAATTATTATATCTAACCGACTTACAATATACAACCTTATCAAATGATATGAAACTATGTGTTAATCACATAGATGATTATTTATTTAACCCTTAAACCTTAGGCTTAGATCAGGCTGATTATAAAAAATAAGCTCTAATCAAATATACTGCATAAAAAAAGACTCATAATTAACTGACAAAAATAAATGTACATACATTTACAAATTTACATGTGCTAAAATAAAAAAACACTAAATTAGTCATAAATGTTTTTTACTAAACTGTCAATAAAATTAAAGCGCAAATTAAAATAAACCTTCACCACTTTAGTCATAACTTTTACGCTTAAGAAACTTCTCTATGACTTTAGCTCCAGACCTCTTCTGTTTGTTTGAAATTGTCATTACTGCCACAAGTGGTAGAAAAGAGTATTACAACTGAATACTGCTTTGACCCATATGTACCACAGCTGAGAAACATATTTTAAGGGGCCTTCTCGGGTGCGCTCGCGGCCCAACACTGGCCCTATGGTTAAAAACACTGGGCTATATCATAACAAACCCAATTATGGTATAAAGAACATTCAAACCCTTTATTTAATGAATCGACATATTACAATTCAATGATAAGTGGTAGAAAATGGATAGATGGATGGATTTGGTGCATATGCAAACAGCAAAAATGATACACAAAGCAAATAATACCCTGCTATTTAAGAATGTTAACCAATTCTACCCAACAAAAGAGGAGAAATATAACCTTAGGAAAAATGTAACTTAAAACATTTGTTTTAAAACATTCTTCCTACTCCTATTTGGACATGCTAAAAATGAGAAATTGTAAACATGTGATGAACCACATTGTAATTATATGCATGTTCGAAATAAAGTACTCACCAAACCAATGAGGATCAGCAGCCTTTAGAGAAAACTAAAACATGGTCTGGATGTGGTAAAAGTAAGAATGCTAAAATGTAACCGAAGAGGACAATGAAGAGGTAAATATATAACGTAGCATATATACAAAGAATCACTTTTTCTTAAATACCTTTTGATTTGATTGGTAGCTAATAGACGAGACAAACACAACATATATCTCTTCTTTACTTTGTTCTTTTCCAGATGGATGTGTGTAACAAATTGTTTCAGGTTTAAGTAGACTAAATAAGTGGTAATAAATGACTCTCCATATACATTCATTTTTATCAGAAGCATATTTTTGTGTCCCGTTTTATAATCTGACTACCGTGTTTGAAAGCAAATCTGAGTCACAGCCAAGAGCCACTTGTTTCTCTGTCTCACTCTCACTCGTCCTCTCTCTCAATATTTGAGGTACTCAAGAAAAGCAATGAGGTACGCTCTATCTTCACAGTCTGCTGAAAAAATTAATCTGTAACACTTTTGATTTAATATAGACGGACAGGACAAACAGTGTTTACTTCAGGAATGTACAAAAGTGAAAACATGAAAAGAGTAGTGAGAAGCAAACAAGCTACATGCTGATAACTAATGACTTCTTGATACACTTGCAGCTTGGCTTTTTTCCTTGGGATAACTAAACAATTGGCTTTTGGTGTTCTTTTTGTGTCACCGCCATGCTGTCACATCCTATAATGTCATCCTTTTAAGGACCTAAAGCCGCGTAACACCCTGAGAGTCATTCAACCCTGCAAGTGGGTGTATATGCTCGCAGCATGTGAGCTGCTGAATAACCTTAGACGTTTTTTGCAACTTTGTAGGATAGTGTGCGCACGGCTGAGTGTGAGGGAGCGAAATTCAGCGTTAACATTATAGAGAAACACATCGCATTACAGTAACTAAAGCTTTCAGGAGATTGTGACGAACAACTTTTTAGGCTGAAGGCAATTGGCTCTGAAGGCTGCATCAATTATTATTATTTTTTTTTACTGATCAAAGAACAGAATAAGTTCTGCATGTCTTGGTCTGAGCAGTGCACTCTCACTTTTGAGGGACATCAGTGTTGACATGAATAATAATAGTTGTTATACAGACTTTACATTAGTTATACATAAAACACATGTTGGACACTTTATAAGACTCACATGCCCATGTAAAATCTCAATTGCTAAATGTTTCATGTGAAATTTCACTGCAAACATATTCCTTCTCCATCATTGATTACAATAAGTGAAGTGAAGTGAATTATATTTATATAGCGCTTTTCTCTATTGACTCAAAGCGCTTTACATAGTGAAACCCAATATCTAAGTTACATTTAAACCAGTGTGGGTGGCACTGGGAGCAGGTGGGTAAAGCGTCTTGCCCAAGGACACAACGGCAGTGACTAGGATGGCGGAAGCGAGGATCAAACCTGGAACCCTCAAGTTGCTGGCACGGCCACTCTACCAACCGAGCTATACCGCCATAATTCCCCATGATGTCACACAGGCTCCCGTCGTTAGTGCTCCTCTCAAAAGATAATGTTACTGCAATCCAATCTTGGTTGAAGATTTTAAAGTTTTTTTGAGGATGTTGAAATTGCTATTTTGCACAAAAATAATAAGTATTACAATATGTTTTCCCATTCAATCGTTGAAGTACAAAGCATGCATCAAATGAAATTCAAGTTTGACTTAAAAAAAGTATAAAAACTGTTTCACATAAAAATAAAAAAGTGTGAAACAAATATATTGGGGCAGTGGGGCCTCCAAATAGAATTGTGTTCCAATTCAATAAAAAAAAAAAATACACATCATAATGCTAATATTTTGCCAGTTGTATATTGTTTAGAATACTTAAGGGGGAGCTGCACTTTTTTTTATTTAATTTTGCCTATCGTTCACAATCATTTTAAAAGTAATGACGACGGATGGATTTGTTTTAATGCATTCTAAATAGTAAATAAATGCGATCAAAAGTCTGCTTACAATGGCGCCTGCTTACATAGGCACACAAGCTTGTGATCACGGCAACGCTATAAATAGTTTGTCTGCGTTAGCGCTTATAATAATATTAGGCCCTATTCAGCAATAAGTTCCTAACTTTTCCTCTTATCTTTCTTCCTAAGTAATTTCCTAAGAGGAGACCATTAAAATTCATGACGTGTTCTTAAACGGCCAAATTGTTCCCACCTGCTGTTCTTAAGTTGTTGAATGCCAATTGGTAAGCGCGTGCGTGTCTATCATAATTTGCAAATAAACAAGCCCTTATTTCCCCAATATGCATATGTAAACACCCTTAATTCTGTAATTTGCATAGGTAAACACCCTTAATTCCTCATATAAGGGCACAATTCCGGCGGAAAAGCCAAACATCAAACACACGGAGAAAACACAAACAGATTACAGAAGAGAAATACGTATTATCCCGCAGGGGAAATACATAATGTCAAAACGTAGGTTTAAGAAAGGAGGGACCGCTGAGGTAGCCTAAATCGTTCTAATACATATTTGTCACTTCGGGCAAACAGGTCTACATGGTCGTGAAATATACGCTCCCTCCTCAGGCCACAATCTGCGGCATCTTGCAGTAACAGCAAAAGCATTGCCATTGTGTGTGTGTGTGTGTGTGTGTGTGTGTGCGTGCGCACTATATTTTGAAATGTCTATATATTGCTCATTTTGCTATATTTCTGTCTGTCTGTCTGTCTTATCTATATCTATCTATCTATCTATCTATCTATGCATCTACCCATCTATCTATCTATCTATCTATCTATCTATCTATCTATCACTGATATTAATTTAACATTAAACAATAGAAGTAAAGGAACTTGTCACACTTAACAACAAATAGGCCACCCTAAGGGTGCTCTGGAGCACTCGTAGATTTAGTTCTTACCTACGAACAAATCCCAGCTAAGAAAACTTTGGTGAATACAAACATTTCCTTAAAAACTTCGTAAGTGGGCCTAAGAACAAAATTTGTTTTTAAGAACGGTTGCTGAATGGGGCCCAATATCACTAATACTTGGTAAATATTTAAGTCAGGAAATGTTAGATTGCATAAAAAAAAAATCCATCCATAAAAAAAAAAATCCATCCATCATTATTTATTTTATAATGATTGTTAACGATATGAACATTCCAAAAAAAGTGCAGTTCTCTTTTAAATATTGTATAGCAGTATGTGAGCTGCAGTGCAGTTGTAGCCCATTGGAAAGTACAACCCCAATAACAAGTATATTGCTTATTAATTACTCGCAGTTTCAAATAAAACGGCTCAAACCTCCTTGGATTATGCAAGTGAATTTAGGCCATGTCTACACAAACACGGATACTTTCAAAAATGATTATACGGTGATGATCTCCATCCATACAAATGCAGTTTCAAAACAGTGTATGTCCACAAAAAAAAACACATTCATCAGCTCTGATACACATATTGTCCAATCAGAAGCCCGGAAAAGCAGCCACAGCTGAATTGGTGGCATTACGTCCTTGTTAATGTTCACTGTTAATTGTAATACACTAGACTTGTTCTTCTCAAATTGCACCCCAGGGGGAGGAGGCATGGTGCGGTGGAGCAAAAAGCTTCCTTTCAAATCAAATCAAATCAAACTTTATTAACAAAGCGTTTTTCATACATAAAAGAAATGCAACGCCAACTGCTTTACAAACTTAAAAACAATACCCCGGTGACCCAGATCCCCCATTATCACATACGCACGCATGCATGGACACAAATACTAAACACAAACACACACACACACACACATATGCAACTATATGAACACATGAATGCATGGCTGAGTACAGAGGAGCCAGGTGAGTAAACACTATCACAAGAGCCATCTGCACCAGGAGGTCATCAGACCATGGTCAAAGTGCCACAGCAGCAGGACCGATAACACCTGATGCAGATGGATATACAGTAAATATATAATCAATAGAACTAAATGAAATCTAGCATCCCTTGTCGCAAGTCAGTAAAGTATCACAATTATTTCCAAGCAGTGTTGCCAACTCCTCAAGCAGAAAAGTAGCTATTGCGGTCATAAAAGTTGCTACAAGTCGCCAGATGATGTCATTGCCTCATGTGCATAATTTATTGCAATGGACGCCGCCGAAGAGCGGAGTAACATCGTGGGAAATAAAAAGTGAGTTTAGAAATGCTAAGTATGATTAGAAAAGCAAATTAACTTTCTTCTGTTGAGCCTTAGCCTTTGTTTTTTACATTTGATTCAATTTTGTTCTGGATTGTTAAATGTTAGAGTATCAAATTAAAGACTGGGGGGTTGTGAAATGCACTAATTAACCGAATCTATTGACTGGCTCATTAACAAACAATTGGGACGTTGCAGTAATTTATTTTAGCATGACAGGGGAGAAACATTTACATTTAAAATTACCTCGCGCTTTGTAAGCCGGGGTGGGGAGGGGCTCACGGCAGCACCCGCCACTGCTCGTTGAGGACAGCAACTGCAGCGTGCTTTCACCTCAGACATAAGATAAGGATTGGCGTGGCTCGGATGGTAGTGGTGGTGCCAGCAAATTGAAAGTTTCAATGTCGATCCCAGTTTACGCCATCCTAATCACGGCTGTTGAGATTGTAGGTTTACTTCACCCACCTTGCTTCCAGTGCCATGTATGTGCAGGTCTCCCTTGAAAACGCGATTCTTAATCTCATTGGGACTTTCCTGGGTAAATAAAGATTTTTTTTTTTTTAAATGCCAACAATAATACCGAAAAATTACAAAACTATTTGTCGTTAGTAGCTCTTTACAAAAAAAGGTAGCCAGATTTAGCGACAAAGTCGTCAAGTTGGCAAACACTGCTCAAGCTTTTTTAACAAATTCACAAATTAAATATGTCTGTTTTTCAATTCACCTCTTTTTCCTCTAGATCAGTGATTCTCAAACTGTGGTACGTGTACACGGGCTTCATTTAGTGATAGGCCAAATAATTGCTTTGTTAAAGTACAGTATTTTATTTTCCTATATGGGGCATTCTACCGAATTAAAGCAAAGTGCTGTCCCTTAACCAAAACATTGTTTAATAAAACACTTAAGTATTCAAAAATTTTTACTTACCGTATTTTCCGCACTATAAGGCACACCGGATTATAAGGCGCACCTTCAATGAATGGCATATTTTAAAACTTTGTTCATATATAAGGCGCACCGCATTATAAGGCGCATAGAATAGACGCTACAGTAGAGGCTGGGGTTACGTTATGCATCCATTAGATCAGTGGTTCTTAACCTTGTTGGAGATACCGAACCCCACCAGTTTCATATGCGCATTCACCGAACCCTTCTTTAGTGAAAAATAAAATTCAAGACCAAGTTATGTTTTTATACTGGTGCACAAAATGAACCGTGCATCAACATCACCTTGTTCAAAGAACAAAACCAACACAGTGCATGAACTCACAACAAATTACACACCTGCAAATCAGTCTGACTTCTGCTGTTGTCGTATCCATAAAGCCGATAGGGAGATATTTTTATTTACACGATGAGTCGGGTGTGTCTTGACCTCCGCGGCGGAGGCTCCGTCGAACCCCTGAGGCCGACTCACCGAACACCTAGGGTTCGATCGAACCCAGGTTAAGAACCACTGCATCAGATGGAGCTGCGCTAAAGGGAATGTCAACAAAACAGTCAAATAGGTCAGTCAAACTTTATTAATAGATTACAAACCAGCGTTCTGACAACTCTATTCACTCCCAAAATGAATAAACAGCTGTTTTATTATTTTCCCCCAGGTAAAGTCAGTGACATGGTGTTTTGTTTATCTTTTAACAACAGCAAGGTATAACATGTAGTGCAACATTTATATCACATAGTGGAGGGGAACTTTTCCCTGATTCAATAAACTGTCACATGGGGGTCGCAGCTTGCTGCGGGGTTGTTCTTCCATCGCAAAAGACGGTTCCGGACGACAGCGTGAAGGTAGGCTTGGATTTATTAACATAAATAATCCTTGGATTTATTAACATAAATAATCCAAACTACCACAAACGCAAACAATACAAGAAAAAAAGGCAATCGTGCCTAAAACACAAAAAGTTACTCTTTAACAGAAACTAGGGCATGGACATGGAAACTTACTTGGTCAGAATCAGATATAAGCCGGTGTGACATCAAGACAACGAAGGCAGAACGAGTGACTGGCAAAGGCAATTTAAATAATGCCTCTGATTAGCGCTCGGGAAGCAGGTGAGCGGTCGAGCACTAATCAGAGACAGGTGAACACAATGAGTGACCATGACAACCAAAACAAACTCACAGGAGCACAACCAAGAACTAAAGCAGTCCAAAACTAACAGAAAATAACTAAACAAACATCCGGACCACGGATCATGACATAAACACGTAAAAAACACTGATACTTTTACGGTAAATCAAATGTTAGTGCAATCACAATATAGTAACACTCAAAATAGTGCAGAGCAATAACAATATATCAATAACTCACATCTGCTGTCCCCTCCGAGGTTTCTCATTTTGTCCATTGGGTTAAGTTTTTTCTTGCCCTGATGTGGGATCTGAGCCGAGGATGTCGATGTGGCTTGTGCAGCCCTTTGAGACATTTGTGATTAAGGGCTATACAAGTAAACTTTGATTGATTGATTTATTCAACCTCCAATTTTGAAATAATGTGTATTGAAAGAAGTTATATTTTTTTAAGAATCATTGTTTCAACAATCTATTTTAAAGCAAATAAGCATGTTTTTAATGTAATGCTGGTTTCTATCTGTAACTGTAGATTCAGGGAGAAAGAATCAAGACACCAACATGCCAAAACCAAATAAAAAAAAGTGGAAAAGAAAGGTTGACAGAATACGGAGAATGAGTGAAGGCTAATCCAGGCAACACCAAGAATATTTGAAAAAGGAATAAGAAAGACATGAGAAAAGAAAGGAAGAAAGAAAGTTTGAAGACATCAACGATTTATCGGCCACGGAGCAAAGGAAAGATAACCCTAGATCTGGATGTCATAGACTACGTTTACACTGCAGGCCAAAGTGGACCAAATCAGATTTTTTTCCACATCTGATTTTTTACAGCTGAATGTTTAAATTACAAGTCACATGGGATCTTTATCAGACTCCAGTATAAACGCGCACAGGCCCCAATGTGGCCTCGATGTCACATGCACAGTTGGATAAAGAGAAAACAAAGGAAGCTGACCGGATTCTTTAAATGAGAAAGTCACTATTATAGGAGAAAACATGGACGCCACAGATTAGCGTGTTAATGGGTTTGTGCCGTGGCTGTTGTGTAGAGGAAGTAGTCAGAAAATGGAAAACAACTGAAGGAGGAGTTAGAAAATAATTGCAAAATGGGAAATGATCATTCTGCACACACGAATGACGTAGCTCGACCAAAAATGACGTAAAACATTTTGCATTGCCGTTTAAACTGTGGTCACATTTGAAAAGATCAGATTCCAAACGGATTCGGAATACCTCCTGATGTGGCCCAATATGATACGTAAATATAAAATTTGAAGCACTGGCAAAAATGATCCAATCTGATTTGGTGTCCAGAGTAATGTACACTAGTTTTCAGAAGCCTGACAGTAATATGAAGTGTTTTCTTCTTCTCTGAATACTGAATGCATCCACTTTCTACCGCTTGTCCCTCTCGGGGTGGCAGGGGCTGGAGCCTATCCCAGCTGCACTTGAGCGGAAGCCGGGGTACACCCTGGACAAGTCGCCACCTCATTACAGGGCCAACACAGATAGACAGACAACATTCACACATTCACACACTAGGGCCAATTTAGTGTTGCCAATCAACCTATCCCCAGGTGCATCTTTGGAGGTGGGAGGAGCCTATCCCCAGTTGTATGTTTTTGGAGGTGGGAAGAAGCGCAGTACCCGGAGAAAAAACCCACAGTCTCGGGAAAAAACATGCAAACTCCACACAGAAAGACCCCGAGCTCAGGAATGCAACCTAGGACCTTTTTCTCTGTGAGGCACACGCACTAGCCACTGCTCCATCGTGCTGCCACTGATTTCTGAACCCTCATTGGTACTTATTTTCAACTGATATTGACTGTTTTCTCCAAAAATAAGTGATTTTATTGACCACAAAACATAAGTTCCAACATCAAGCATGTTATAAGTTAATATTAAACTATAAGGTTGAGGGAATATGATACAACCTTGCAAACAAAATAGTGGTCTCTACTGAAACATGTGCAGTCACTACCAAAACACTGTGTTTAAAAAAAAAAAAAAAGAAAGTATATTGAGTTATCAAATAAATATGATACTAATTGGTTAAATATATGTTCAATTTCATGAATCATTAACTCTGAAATCAATCCGATCAATGCTTTTAAAAAGAAAGACTGAATGTCGATTTTAAAGAATTTAATATATTATAAGTAAGAACATTTGTTAAAAAATGAGTTTATTATGGATTTTAAAAATAATTATAAAAAAAAAAAAAAAAAATCTTTACACAAGGTAAGTAAGCATGATATTAACAGAGTAACATAATATTCTATATTCATATTTGAAGGCCATGATTCGGTAGTGACACATTTGGGGAGAGGACAAACATTCCTAAATATTCAGAAAATACAAAATACATGTTGACTGTTTTTTTTTTTATAGAAATGTGTACTTCAGATATTTTACAATATATGTAGGGACAAAGTTTTGAGAATACAACTTACAAAATGTTTAAATATTCCCAACCTCACTTGAACCAATTTGGTAGAATGGCCCATATTTAAACACAGTGTTACTGTTTAAACTGTGTGTAATGTTCCAGCGGCCAAACATTTAATATACTTGTTAAACAAATTATGTTCAATCAATACTTACGTCCACTATGTCATTTTATTGTTGGTCAATTTGGTGGTACTTGGAGGGCCAAGTTTTCTCTGAGGTGGTACTTGGTGAAAAAAGATTCAGAACTACTGCTTTAAGGTCCTCCCGCCATATGTCCCGCCTAACTCTGCCTCGGATTAGCTCTGACCAGGATAAGTGACCAATCAAAAAGGAGGGGAGTTGCTGGTCGTGTAATCAATGTCCGCCCCTAAGGCCCCTTCTACACTAAGCCGGCTAAGGTTATCCAGGTTAAATCCCACCTAACCTTATGCTTGTCCACACACACACAAAGGTCATTTAAGATCCCCTCCCCTGCTCCGTCCGCCGGCGCAACACGATCTAGTACGCGCGCGAAAATGCAAACGTCATAGTCACCTCCAGTGTTGCTTTGTGTGCAAGTTCTTAAATTTAACTTACCTGAACAATATCCAGTGTTGTGTTTTGTTTTTTTGATTGATTGATTTAAACTTGTATTAGTAGATTGCACAGTACAGTACATATTCCGTGCAATTGGCCACTAAATGGTAACACCCGAATATGTTTTTCAACTTGTTGGGTCCACGTTAATCAATTCATGGTAAATTATTGGTATTTTAATTAACTGGACTCCAGTGTGCTGTGGGGCCCTATTGTAGTGAATCACACCTCAGCCATCATAAATTAATAAAATCTTTATTAGACATGTAAAAGTAAACAATGTGATACAGAACATTTTACATCAATCAATCTAGGGATCTAGATATGTGGTCGGGACACTCCTCACTCTTTTGCCTTCACCTTCATTGTCCATTCCTTTTTGGTGACTTTAGATACTCTGGACCTAGACGTTGAGTCCGCGACATACATGGCGGACGATAACTAATACAGTCTGCTTTGCCAGTCCAAAAGCATTCGCCGTTTCCATAGTTTTCCCTCGACGGCCAGGTAATACAAAGCACACGCTACCTTTTTTTTATCACATCCACGGGAGCCCGCATTCTCGTAGACTCTCCTACGACTAATGGACAAAGTTTTTCAGTAAGTAGAATTCCAGCTGACCTGGACATTCGAACGTTCTCTTGCCGTCTGAGATGTGTTGTATCCGAAATAGCTGCACTTGCGTGTTTTCTTCTCTTAAGGCGTTCATGTGTGATTTCCACAAGCGTCTGTACAGACGGAAGGAGAAACACGGGCATGTCTGGATGACTCGCCTTCATATTTCCAGTGGTTAGCTCCAAGTTACGAAACCGCATTATTATGAAGCTGGCTGTGGCGGGTTCTTTCTGACGTCACTTCCTGTGTGGGGTGCGATCTTTCTGGCGTCACGTCCTCTCCGAACTCAGTTTGTAAACGATCAATGAGTCCATACAAAGCTAAGAGCCGGAGATTCAAGAAAAAGACGGCGCACTTACCCGTGTAAAAAAATATCCAAGGAGGGGGACCTTAAACGATGAATTAGTGTGGCCGAAATGGGGCTTAGGCTAAATTATTTGTTTAAGGGGTTATTCGGCTTAGTGTAGACATAGCCTAAGTGCCAAAAGGGTGGAACTTAGTGCGCATGGAAAAAAAGGAAGAAACATTGCGAGGGCAAAAAGCTATGTTTTTTTATGCGCAGTAATTTTCCCATTGATCGAGCAATGATTGTTGTGGCAATGTTTGTTTTTGAACTTGAAATTATAAAATGTTTGTGGAATTTTGAGGAAGTGGACTTAATTTGTAGTTATCAGACTGAAACACATTTCACATTAGCCCAAAAACGTTCTGAAGTATTCATCTGTGCATTTTCTTCCTGCATGAAACTAATTAATCGGCCAAGTTGTATTTCCTCTACCTATTTATGCAGATGACCTTGTATAATAACCATCCATCGGGAAACAAAAGACAAGGAAGACCCATAAAGTGTTGCATTGGGATGCAAATAGGGATGATGCGCTCTCGCAAAACTCTTGAAAGAAAGTAAAAGACAGGAATGACTTAAACACTGGAGACAAAAAAACTCGGGAAAGATAATGAGTGAAACAAGGCTCACCCACACACATATTCAGTGTGCGATACTGCATGCACATGGTGACTCCTCACCTTGAGGTGTATTTGCCCAAAGCTAATCCTGGAGCATGGCTGCTAGAATGTCACATTTCAATGCCAAAAAAGAGCAGATGATTAAAGATCCCTTTCTCATTATGGAAGGACAAAATGGGAAAAAAAAGTATCCAAAGTCATTGAACGTGATTCCTGGCTAATTGCTGCCATGCTAATGTGCAATTGGCATCAACAAAGCACAATATATTGATCCGATTGGGAAAAACGTAGCCCTTTGAAAGGGAGACAGACTGGGGAAAAAGGGAGTTGCATCAGGGAAGGAGATTGCGTGTGTTTGTTGGACACTTACAGACATACTTCATTCCCTGTCATAAACATCATCCTGGTAATTATATGAGCGTGCCACCACTTATTGTTGTGCCTTTCAAAAGTAAAGCTGAATTGCTCTGCTCACGACGAATTAGCTGGGAGAAGGAACACGTCAGAATGGACCTCTTAAAGGTTCTATCATTTTCATTAGCTCTGCAGTGCACACACACACAAGGAAAATCAGCCCATTTTCTCTGACTTGACACAACCATATTAGCTTGGCTGCCGGTGTCGCCTGCAGTGTTTTTGCCATGCTGTTGACAGGCCAATCAGGGCTGCTGTCAGCTATCCTCTAAAGAAAGTAGCTGTTGCTTGAATTTGAAGAGCGGGACCTCATTTTCCCTTTTAGGATATGAGCTGAGTGGACAATGTTTGTGCTTTTTTCAGTCATATCAAGTAAAACATGCATCCACTTAACGCTGAATGCCCCCGTAACATAAGGTGCATGTGTCTAATTAGACCGTCATCTTCAAATTCCACACTGATTTCAAACATTTGGGCAGTATTTGGTGATGAAATATGTTCTTAAAGGTAAACTTTTTTCTGAGATTTTTCCCATTATCCACAATCCTTACGTGAACCAAGAACACACCAGTGAAATACCATAATTTCCGGATTATAGAACACTTCAGTATAAAGGCCGCACCCACAACATTTTAGAATAATATTTTTCCCTAAATGTTATTGAAATTCTTGATTTCATGCACTCATTTTATCATGACAAATGAAGGTTACAATATCACATATTGGTTTGGAACACATTTCTTTTAAAACATTTAATTTAACAAAATTTGACTCAACATGGGGAACCTTACCTGGCCCGGACACGGAAAAGATTGACAGATTGATGGCTCTTTTTTTCTATAAGCCACAGGTATATAAATTGCAAAATAAGTTATTTACACAGAAATGTCCTGTAAATGTTTATTTACATACTTGAATTGTTTTTAAATGGTGTATGCAACACAGCAGTCAAACAGCTGATCAAACAAAACAGAAGTCATCGTCACGGACCCACGAGCTGTGAAAGCTCGCGCTCCAATCAGTTAAACCAATTCAATAAGTCCAATGTGATGTTTTGGTGAATTTACAAGACTGAAATAGAACAAACAGAATGCCATTGTAACGTAATAATACGAACACAGACACTTGCAAAAGTGTTAGCATATTAGCTAATGCTAACAACACTCGCTTGTTTAGAATTAAGATTGCACATACAAATATGCATGAAAACACTCCTACAGGCATCACACCTGGCGCGGTTCAGTAAGTATGAATATTTTAGTTATATTGTAAAACATTTTAAAGGATATCAGTTTCAAGGGGCCCAAAGTAGCTGTGGTCAAAGGTCATACCATGCCATTGCTGCGTTTCTGCTAGTTTTACTTGTAGGTACTTGAGGTATCTGTAGTAAAAGCTTGTATTCGCAGTCTAGTTGTATGTTTGTTCAACCAGTTGTCCTTGCTGACTACTTCCAGAGGGACTGTTGAACTCTTTTGAAAAATGGAAATTTAGATGTAGAGTAAATAGCCTCCCTCCCGGTAAGTAAAGTAGCTGGCACATCATTCTCTTATCTGTGACTGGACAGAAATATAACCTCACAGCACATTCTGGCTCTGATCCAAGGAGTTTGGAGTCAGACTTGTCAACAAGTCTCCATAGGGGACAGTGTAGAGAGGACACTATAATCTAAAACCCCATGAACCTCTGATGACATGTTTTCAACATGAAGAAGCACCAACTCAATCATTCTCTTACATGTGTACGGTAGGGAAAGTCAAACACAAATACAGATAGACAGATTCGACATTGAAAGAGTAACATAAATCACATTTTTGGTTGTACAAACCCCGTTTACATATGAGTTGGGAAATGGTGTCAGATGTAAATATAAAGGGAATACAATGATTTGCAAATCATGTTCAACCCATATTCAATTGAATATGATACAAAGACAAGATATTTGATGTTCAAACTCATAAACTTTATTTTTTTTTGCAAATAATATTTAACTTAGAATTTCATAGTTTCAACATGCGACAAAGTAGTTGGAAAAGGGCATGTTCACCACTGTGTTACATGGTCTTTCCTGTTAACAACACTCAGTAAATGTTTGGGAACTGAGGAGACACATTTTTTAAGCTTCTCAGGTGGAATTCTTTCCCATTCTTGCTTGATGTACAGCTTAAGTTGTTCAACAGTCCGAGGGTCTCCGTTGTGGTATTTTAGGCTTCATAATGCGCCACACATTGTCAATGGGAGACAGGTCTGGACTACAGGCAGGCCAGTCTAGTACCCGCACTCTTTTACTATGAAGCCACGTTGATGTAACACGTGGCTTGGCATTGTCTTGCTGAAATAAGCAGCATGGTAACGTTGCTTGGATGGCAACATATGTTGCTCCAAAACCTGTATGTACCTTTCAGCATTAATGGTGCCTTCACAGATGTGTAAGTTACCCGTGTCTTGGGCACTAATACACCCCCATACCATCACAGATGCTGGCTTTTCAACTTTGCGCCTATAACAATCCGGATGGTTCTTTTCCTCTTTGGTCCGGAGGACATGACGTCCACAGTTTCCAAAAACAATTTGAAATGTGGACTCGTCAGACCACAGAAGACTTTTCCACTTTGTATCAGTCCATCTTAGATGAGCTCAGGCCCAGCAAAGACGACAGCGTTTCTGGGTGTTGTTGGTAAACGGTTTTCGCCTTGCATAGGAGAGTTTTAACTTGCACTTACAGATGTAGCGACCAAAAGTAGTTACTGACAGTGGGTTTCTGAAGTGTTCCTGAGCCCATGTGGTGATATCCTTTACACACTAATGTCGCTTGTTGATGCAGTACAGCCTGAGGGATCGAAGGTCACAGGCTTAGCTGCTTACGTGCAGTGATTTCTCCAGATTCTCTGAACCCTTTGATGATATTACGGACCGTAAATGGTGAAATCCCTAAATTCCTTGCAATAGCTGGTTGAGAAAGGTTTTTCTTAAACTGTTCAACAATTTGCTCACGCATTTGTTGACAAAGTGGTAACCCACGCCCCATCCTTGTTTGTGAAAGACTGAGCATTTCATGGAATCTACTTTTATACCCAATCATGGCATCCACCTGTTCCCAATTTGCCTGTTCACCTGTGGGATGTTCCAAATAAGTGTTTGATGAGCATTCCTCAACTTTATCAGTATTTATTGCCACATTTCCCAACTTCTTTGTCATGTGTTGCTGGCATCAAATTCTAAAGTTAATGATTATTTGCAAAAAAAAAAATGTTTATCAAATATGATGTCTTTGTAGCATATTCAACTGAATATGGGTTGAAAATGATTTGCAAATCATTGTATTCCGTTTATATTTACATCTAACACAATTTCCCAACTCATATGGAAATGGGGTTTGTAATATTAGATGGTAAAACGAACTGGAAATCTCATATGAAAAATACACAACAGGGTGGCAAAATGTCTCCATAATGAACAAAGCAAAATATGTTCTGGACTAAAAATCACTCCATATTCTGTACTGCTCACTACTGATGCCATATCTAAGTTATTGTGCAGAATTATGGGGAAATAACTATAAAAGTTTGCTTCACTCATTAACAATATTCTAAAAAAGGTCAGTCAGAATAATACATAATGTTGGAAATAGAGAACATTCAAAGCTTTTATTCGTTAAATCAAAAATATTGAAATTCAACGATATAGTGAGTTAGCAAACAGTTAAAATTATGTACAAAGCAAACTATAACCTGCTATCCAAGAATGTACAACAATTATTCTCAACAAAAGAGGAGAAATATAACATCAGAGAAAAACATTTGTATGCACGTTCAAGACCTTTGGCATATAAGTATGTGGAATTAAATTATGGAATGGGTTAAGCAAAGTCAAACAAAGTACTAACTTGTTGCAGTTTAGGAGGTTGTTCAAACACAAAATGTTTACAATGTATTAAGAAGAAGAACAATGATATTTATTGTAAATAAGATATGATTAATCTCTGTATGTGAATCATAACTGACTTAACTATTTATGAAGAGAACTGTGTGATTTAAAAAAACATTAGAAAATGGATGGATGGATGATATAACTGTGCTACAAATTGAAAACAGGAAGTGAACATACAGTATATGTGCATAAAACTGCTATGAAGTGGAAAAGGGGTAGGATTAAATGAGGTTTGCTTTTTTTTACTCCTTTTCGAGCATAAAGAGAAATGGAAAATATGTGATGTGTCATGTTGAAACTGCATTCATGTTTGAAATAAACTTCAATTACATTTAAATCAAGGTATTGCACACTCGAGAAACTGAACTAAACACACAGGCTTCCAGTCTTTTACTTGACTTCCTTGTGTTTCAGGATTAAGCCTGTATGCGTTCACGACTTTACAGACAGTCGGATAATATAGAGTTATTTTAAAAAATTCTAACTTTTTTCACTTCGATTAAAAAACAAATCTGAGGGAGCCACAACAAAGAGGCAGAAAATCCACATGCGGCTCTAGAGCGGCGGGTTGCAGACCCATGCCATTGACAGACCTAAAACATGTAAACTGATAAATGAGTTCATTGAAATACATGCATAATATTATTGACTATTGTCTTCCGCTACTGTGTTTGTTTTCACACAAGAACCAAATGCCTGCATTGGCCCTTTGACACTGACTCTCATGTTTGCTTTTATTATCAGTGTTAAAAACTGAGTTTTCTTTATCTCTGTGTGTCGCAGAGATCGAAAGGGGAGGCTGTGGCGACCCTGGCGCTCCGGCTTTCGGTCGCCGTAGCGGCGACGGCTTTCAGCACGGGGATGTGCTGACCTTCTTTTGCCAGTCTGCGTTTGAATTAGTCGGCGAGAGGAGCATCACGTGCCAGCACAATAACCAGTGGTCTGGTAATAAACCCAGCTGCGTCTGTAAGTACTCCTGTTATCTTTTAAATTGCTTTTCTGCTCTAAAACAGTCAAATTAATTGAGTTTTTATTTAAGCATCCCTCTATTTCCCCTTTGCATCCCCTTTCCTCTCTGTCTGTGTTCTCATTTAATTTTTATTTGACATAATTTCTTGCCTATTGTCCTTTGTCCTTGTAGTCTCTTGTTTCTTCAACTTCACGGCCCCGTCTGGGACTGTACTCTCCCCAAACTATCCTGAGGAATACGGCAACAACCTCAACTGTGTGTGGTTGATTATTTCGGAACCAGGGAGCCGCATCCATCTGCTCTTCTCTGACTTTGACCTGGAGCCACAGTTTGACTGGTTGGTGGTCAAAGATGAAGGTGAGTAGCACTCAGTAAAATGATCACAAGTCAATGGCGTTTTAAAATCGTGTTTTTATCATCTTCGTCTTTTAGCAAAGGTAAAACCGTTTTTATCTTTTAACCTTTTTGAACAAGTCGTGCATGCTTTTATTTCAAGTCGCCTGGACTACTGCAATGCACTTTATGCTGGCATTAGCCAAAAAGCTCTCTCCCGGTTGCAGTTAGTCCAGAACGTGGCAGCGCGTCTTTTAACAGGGGCCAGGAAACGCCAGCATATAAACCCAATCCTTGAGAGTTTGCACTGGCTCCCTGTTCATCTTAGAATTGATTTAAAACCTTGCTATTTTTTTTAAAGCTTTACATGGACTGGCACCTCATTATATCTTGGACCTCATCCAAACTTACAATCCGGCGCGCGCTCTGAGGTCCGAGAGCCAGCTCCAGCTCGTGGTGCCCAAGACGAGACTTAAAACCAGGGGAGACAGTTTTTTCTCTGTAGTCGGCCCTAAGTTCTGGAACACTCTGCCCCTCCATTTTCGAACTGCTCCCACAGTGGAGTGTTTTAAGTCTCGTCTTAAGACCCACTTTTATTCTCTGGCTTTTAACACTACGTCAGTTGTGTGGTCCTCTGTTGTCCTCTGTGTTTTTAAAATTTTGATTTCTATTTACTGTTTTAATTGGTTTTACCCTTTAAAATCGTTTTTAATCATATTTATTTTATATTGTTTTTAATTGTTTTTAATATTGTTCTGCAGCACTTTGGAAACATTTTGTTGTTTAATTGTGCTATATAAATAAAGTGGATTGGATTGGATTGGATCATAATTGTTCATTTGAATGGACACAGTCTCCTAATTCATCAGAAAAAATTAATAAACGGATCCTGTTGCTAATGTTCTACAATACCGTTGTTCCTCGTTTATTTCGCAGCAGAAGCAGCTCAAGCTCCTTGCAGGCCTATCCGTGGTAAACTAATTTCCGTGAAGTAGGATTGTTACTATCAAATTTAATATTTTCATTGAAAAACTTTTCGACCATCTAAATATGTTTATTTAACATAAGTAGAAACTTCTAGACATGAATTAACACCCATATAGTCACCTTTACACTTAATATTGGTGCTTAAGTGTTGTTCTACGGTAGATTACAGTACTCACCGGGAGCCCAGAGAATCCTCCAAGCGTCATTGCAGAGGCCGTCATTCGGCCCTGACAACACGGCCACAACTTTGAAATTCTTGTTCACATCCTGGGTAAATCGTTAAAGTTAGAACGTTGTAACTGTAACTTTGATGTGCCAAAATCACAGCCGCAAGTTGTTCTGTCGAACGTTAGTCAACTTGACAGTCGCAGCTACAGCTATTAGCCGTGTTGTTAGCATTACATGCCATTCCCCCTCGCTCACACCAAAGGCTGATGATGTTGGTCAAAAAGTTGGTCCACAGATTACCCAGTGTGTTCACTAGGGATGTAAGTGTATCAAATCTCATGGTACGGTATTATCAAGGTATTAACACACTTTCTGTAATTGAACACAAACATAATTCTAAAGTGTTCTAATCATATTTATTACCACAGACATTATTTTTAAGTGCAAATAATAGTATAGGGAAATCCACTGTTTCAAGCAAATATTAGAAAAAAGGGGTCTTTAGAGTGACAATGTAAGCATCCAGTGTAACACAATAACTACAAATGTCCGATGGCTTTTTTGCCGATAGCCGATATTCCGATATTGTTCAACTCTTAATTACCGATTCCGATATCAACCGATACTGATATATACAGTCGTGGAATTAACACATTATTATGCCTAATTTTGTTGTGATGCCCCGCTGGATGCATTAAACAATGTAACTTTACCATGAATTGATTAACGTGGACCCCGACTTAAACAAGTTGAAAAACTTATTTGGGTGTTACCATTTAGTGGTCAATTGTGCGGAATATGTACTGTACTGTGCAATTTACTAATACGAGTTTCAATCAATCAATCAAAAACAAGGTTTTCCAAAATAAGAGAACAACTTCAACTCCAGTTATGGAAAAAAGTGCCAACATGGCACTGCCATATTTATTATTGAAGTCACAAAGTGTATTTTTTTTTTTAACATGCCTCAAAACAGCAGCTTGGAATTTGGGACATGCTCTCCCTGAGATAATCCTAATACCCACTACAACTATGGGAAATACTATACTTTGACTTTCACAAAGTGCATTATTTTTGTATTTATTTTTTAAACATGCCTCAAAACGACAGCTACAAAAACAATGAAGGCACACAGCTTCAGTCCAGAGTATACTAGAGCATACTTACCAACCTTGAGACCTCTGAATTCTGGGTATTTGTTCTGTTGTTTTTATGTTGTGTTACGGTGCGAATGTTCTCCCGAAATGTGTTTGTCATTCTTGTTTGGTGTGGGTACACAGTGTGGCGCATATTTGTAACAGTGTTAAAGTTGTTTATGCGGCCAGCCTCAGTGTGACCTGTATGGCTGTTGATCAAGTATGATTTGCATTCACTTATTTGTGTGTAAAAGCTGCATATATTATGTGACTGGGCCGGCACACTGTTTGTATGGAGGAAAAGCGGACGTGACGACAGGTTGTACAGGACGCTAAAGGCAGTGCCTTTAAGGCACGCCCCCAATAATGTTGACCGGGTGGAAATCGGGAGAAATTCGGGAGAATGGTTGCCCCGGGAGATTTTCGAGAGGGGCACTGAAATTCGTGAGTGTCCCGGGAAAATTGGGAGGTTGAAACCGATCATTTCCGATTTCCGACATTTTCAAAGCATTTATCGGCAGGCCGATATTATCGGACATCTCTAACAATAACGTTCACTTTAGTGTCTTTCAACTTGTACTTTCTGACAAACAGTGTCCTCCGCAGAGGACATGTTTATATCAGTCTGCAATATGTTGTTTTGCAGAAAATAAAACAATTAAACTTTTAATAATGTAAATTCCTCACAAACTGATGTTTGGTTTTGCTGGCTTCGAATATCTTTTCTGGATGGCAGTTTATGAGGTGGTGACTTGTCTAGAATGTGAGCTGCCTTATGCCAGAGCACGGCTCGATGGTCAGGCTGCAGCTGCTGCATGACATCAAGAGAAACAAGTGGCGGGAATAAGGGTGGAAAGATTGAGGATTTATCAAGTAGTTTTTCAGTTAACTCATATTTCCCACATCGAATATGTTTTGGAGTGATTACCTCCGTTTGCTGCGCCGTGACTTGCTGGCTCCGTGTTGGCTTGGAAACGTAGATTTTTTTTACCTCGGCTCCGCCAAAGAGGCTATGTTTTCACCAGGGTTTCTCTGTGTGTTGGCAACATAACCCAAATAGTTATGGATAGATTTTGATGACATTTTTCAAGAAATGTCCAAAAAATATCTTCGATTACAAACACACTTCACACCCCACCCTGCTTATGGCGGTCCTCTCCGCCTCCTTGGTGCCCGACACTGCGTAGAGGATTCTGGGAGATGTAGTTTATTCTTGAGACCTGTCCATAGGTGACGGTGGCAGAGAAGAGGACTGTGGAAAAACTAGTGAGCATCCTGGATGATGCCAGTCACCTTCTGCATACCGTTATCAGTAGCCAGAGGAGCCTGTTCAGTGCTAGACTGCTTCATCCCAAGTGCAGGACTAATAGACTAAAAAACTCCTTTGTCCCACACGCCATTAGACTGTACAACTCCTCTTTGGGGGGGAGGGAGGGTACTCGGATGACAGGGGATGCAAAACAATAACAGTGCAATACTTTTTCATAACATGGTCACTACTTCATAGTTTATCTTTTTATATTCTTATTTTACTGTTATATTTTTATTCTCATTGTTGCTTTTTATTTGTATTCTATTGTAATATTTTTCTATTATGTTTCCATTTATACCCCCATTATTTACTTTTTACTTTTTAAATTAGATCTCAATTTTGTACACTGCTGCTGGAATTTTTATTTTCCTGAGGGAACTCTCCTGAAGGAATCAATAAAGTACTATCTATCTATCTATCTATCTATCTATCTATCTATCTATCTATCTATCTATCTATCTAAACAGGATAAGCGCTTGATGAATGAATGAATGTCACATTGTTGCTACAGCACGACTATCCATCTATCCATCCATTCTCTACCACTTATTCCCTTCGGGGTCGCGGGGGGCGCTGGAGCCCATCTCAGCTACAATCAGGCGGAAGGTGGTGTACACCCTGGACAAGTCGCCACCTCATCGCAGGGCCAACACAGATAGACAGACAACATTCACACTCACATTCACACACTAGGGCCAATTTAGTGTTGCCAATCAATCTATCCCCAGGTGCATGTATTTGGAAAAGACAGCACGACTATATTACGTTTAAATCAACACAACAGTTCAGGGTGTCGAGGGTGTGCAGTCTCTTCCACCAGTTTTTGACATTGTTTATGACAATATTTTCTGTAAATCAATAATGTCCCTTGTTGATCGTCAACTAACCAAGTGCACGACTTAATGTTAAACTGTTTTGCACTAAAACAATTCCCCTATTCTGCCCGTAACACAAAACAAATTGATTGCAGCTCCCCAAGGTATTAAAGGATAGTGATTGAAACAAAATCAAGTTGAGATTGTGCCATGTGTCTGGCATTTCTATTTCGTGCAAAGTTGTGTTTAATTGACTGGCTATAAACTTGTCTCTCTGCAGAGTTTTTTTTCTCTCTTTATTTGACAATGTTTTTGAAAATTGCACTGCAATTAGGACCGTTGCACAGGGTAAACTGAAACTAAAGTTTCAAAGTGTCAAAGTCTTCCAGTTTGCTTCAGTTAGTATTAATTAGGGAAAGATCCCTGGAAACGATACGGTTTTACGCAGGGCCGGCCCGTGGCATAGGCCGTATAGGCAAATGCTAAGGGCGCCGTCCATCAGGGGGCGCCATGCCAGTGCCACAAATGTTGGAGAAAAAAAAAAAAAAAAAAAAAAAAAAAGTTGGTATTATTATTTCTAAATATTTAATAGAAATATTATTTGTTACAACATTACGCCCCCCCCCTCACGGTGCGCCGCCTCCCTTCCCGTATCATGACTCTTTTTGGACGTCACCACATCAAAAAATCAACACAAGATGTCAAAACGGCCAAAACTGTCAGGTGCCCAGGGAAGAAAAAAGAGAAAAGAAGAGGAGTAGAAACGAGAAAAGACAGAGTTAGCAGGTAGGTAACGTTAGCCTACATGAAATTATTTGTCTGTTACAGAATGTGATAGTAACCTGGCTTTTTAGCATTAAGCTAATGTTACATGATTCGGCAATTGCTAATCAATAAATAGCTAGTTCTGTTTTAACGTCGGGTTAATATTGTGGAGGGGGCTAAATTGTTATGGAAAATAATAATGTAACGTTAGGTAATTACAGTACTCACCTTACATTCCTCAGGGACATTTGTATTAGATCTTTTAAGCAGGTGTTTTTTGTTTACATTGTTATTGCCTTCTGGTTAGCTAATGTTTGCCCTGCAGGTAATAGTCACTTGTGCACCCCTTTATATATTAGGTATAGTTGTAAGTAAAAAAAAAAAAGGTCAAAGACAAAGCTATTCGGTTTCTTGTGAGTATATACACTTCACTGCCGATGTGGGGGGGCGCCACCTAAAATCTTGCCTAGGGCGCCAGATTGGTTAGGGCCCCGGCCCTAACCAATCTGGCTGGTTTTACGACATTATGACAGTAGGTATACAGAAAACTTTTTTATATATAAAACGTATCATAGAATACAATTGCATCCCATCTTGATGGATAAACATTATTCTGCATTAAAGGGGCTGTTTGCAAAAGTAAAACCATTGCACAGCGAGCACCAGCTTTTAAACGTGCTGCACGTATTAAAACTTGCTCTCTCCATGATCAGTAAAAGTGTAACATTACAAAATCTTACAAAAGTTCAAAAGCACTGCTTGGAAAATCATATGATTGTACTCACCAGTTCAACAACAATATAGCAACAATTTAATCCGTTTTAAAATATTTTCATCCTAAAATATCTCTTCACGCAACATGCATGTACATTTCTACTAGACAACCATGTCATTTACAATTTTCATAGTAAATTCACACCAAATTGCTGGATAATAATGCATTACTCTTATTGTCACATTTACAGTAATTTACTATTATTGCTAATAATTGCTGTGAAATATAAGTTTGTTGTAATTTTACAGTAAATTCTTGTAATGCTACAGTAAATTTTGATTGCAATATTTCACGGTGAAAAAATACTGTTAAATGCTTTGAAATCTTGTCTTTTTTTTTTTTACTGTGCATTTTATTTTATTTGCTCTTTAAACCCCCAATGGTGACATCTGTGGTTGCTCCAGGTTCTTCCCTAATAGTTATTTTGAAGCCACAATAAAAAAACAATAATATGGGTAAACAATAATTGCTCTTTCAAATGGCTAGCAGCGAATGAGCGATGTTCACTGCCTTTATATAGAACTATAATATCCTGCTACACTGGAATTAAGGACCTACTTTAAATATTAGTCCGCTTGATGACATATTTGTTACGAACTGGTCAATGAGGTGACCCTGGGATGCAGAGACGAGAGGCAAGTTTGAATAACAAAAAGGGAAAACATTTAATGAGTCCAAAAAGTGTAACAAAAAGCGATGGGGGCAGAAGTGCACACCATGAATACTTAAATGAAAACAGGTTCCTCAGTGGTCGGCAGGGGGAGAAGCCAGGGCACACTAAGACACAGGGTAAAGTCCTTGTTGCCTCAAGGAGGCTAGGAAACAAACACAACACGTTAGGAATTACAGGATTAAGGAAAAACAACATACCGGGACTGACGAGGCGAAGTAGGCACATGCACGTGGAAGGTGCAGGAAAAATAACCGGCAAGGCCCAGCTGTGGGTGACGAGCTTAAATACTCCTCTGAAGAAATGGTTTGCAGGTGTGCCTAGTGTCCGCCCCTCGCTGGAGACTAATGAGCTGAGGAAACATCACAATAAAAGAGAAAGCAGGGAAATAAAAACACAACAGTACCCCCCTCCCCTTAAAGGACGCCACCTGGCGGCTTACCTGGTTTCTCTGGAAAACGAACATAAAATGTATTTAAAAGTGTAGGGTCTAGGATAAGGGAACGCGAGACCCAGGATCGGTCCTCGGGGCCGTAGCCCTCCCAGTCCACCAGATACTGGAAACCCCTGCCCCTTCTCCTCACATCAAGAATGGCCTTGACAGAGAACGCAGGATGGCCATCAATAAGCCTGGGAGGTGGAGGAGGCACCTCTGGAGGACTCAAGAGACTGGTGGAAACGGGCTTGATGAGTGAGACGTGGAACGAAGGATGTATCCTTAGGGAGTCAGGAAGGTGTAGTTGAACGGCGGAGGGATTGATGATACGCTCAATGGAAAAAGGCCCGATAAATCTTGGCTGAAGCTTCTTAGAGTCCACTTGGAGAGGAAGATCACGAGACGACAACCACACCTTCTGACCGGGCTTGTAGTCTGGTGCTGTACTGCGGTGGCGGTTAGCAAGGCGCTGGTTGCGCTCTGAGGTGCGTAGCAATGCAGACCGGGTATTGCGCCAGGCTTGATGTGCGCGGTGCAGGTGGGCAGCCACAGATG
Organism: Nerophis lumbriciformis; assembly: GCF_033978685.3. Classification (NCBI taxonomy): domain Eukaryota; kingdom Metazoa; phylum Chordata; class Actinopteri; order Syngnathiformes; family Syngnathidae; genus Nerophis; species Nerophis lumbriciformis. The sequence goes on along the minus strand of NC_084553.2, from coordinate 37,104,365 downwards.
GGACGGCGACCTCCTTTTCCAGAGAATTAAAAACGGGGGGTTGGTAACCGTAGGCAGAGTGAAAAGGTGACATACCTGTAGCCGAGCTGATGAGTGTATTATGTGCGTACTCTATCCACGGTAGACTGAAGGCCCAGGAGGCCGGCTGCTGGTGGCAGACGCAGCGGATTGCGGCCTCTAGGTCTTGATTGGTGCGTTCAGTCTGACCGTTAGTCTGTGGGTGGTATCCTGAGGAAAGGCTGGGTGATGCTCCTAATGCCTTGCAGAACGCCTTCCAAACAGCAGACGAGAATTGTGGACCTCTATCCGAAACTACATCCACTGGGATACCATGCAGCCGGAAGACATGGCGTACGAGCAGTTCAGCAGTCTCGAGTGCAGAGGGTAACTTGGCCAGAGCGACAAAATGGGCCATCTTAGAAAAGCGGTCAACCAAAGTCAATATCACTGTGTTGCCCTTGGATGGTGGAAGTCCTGTGACGAAGTCCAATGCCACATGGGACCACGGGCGGGAGGGAATGGGAAGCGGGCGCAGAAGACCGGCTGGTGCCCGGTGTGATGCTTTATTACGGGCACAAGAGGCACAGGCCGATACAAAGTCCTTTGTGTCAGCCCTGAAGGTTGGCCACCAGAAGCGCTGGGATAAGAGGAAAAAAGTACGGGTTATGCCCGGGTGGCAAGCGACCTTGGAGCTGTGGGTCCAGTTTAGTACTTCAGGACGGAGCTCTGGGATCACAAACAAACGCCCTTGAGGGCAGTTCTTAGGAGAGGGAACGTTCTTGAGTCCCTCCTTAACGCGGCCTTCAATGTCCCACTGCAACGCTCCCAGTACTCGTGATGGAGGGATGATTGTCTCGGTCTTGACCTCTTCCTCGGGGCAGGAGTACATCCTCGACAGAGCATCTGGTTTACCATTCTGGGAACCGGGGCGGAAGGTCATGGTAAAATTAAATCTGGCTAGGAACAACGCCCACCTCGCTTGTCTAGGATTGAGCCGTTGAGCAGTACGGATATAGGCCAGATTCTTGTGGTCTGTGAACACCAAAAACGGGGTCTCCGAGCCCTCCAGCCAGTGCCTCCATTCTTGTAGTGCCAACACCACGGCGAGTAGTTCTCTATTGCCAATGTCATAATTACGTTCAGCAGGAGTCAGGCGGCGTGAGAAAAAGGCACAGGGGTGCAGCCTCTGGTCGGTGGTGGAGCGCTGGGAGAGCACAGCCCCCACGCCGGAGTCAGATGCGTCAACCTCGACAACAAATTGAGAGGATATGTTAGGATGGATAAGAACAGGTGCAGAGGTGAACAAAGACTTGAGTTTCTCAAAAGCAGATTGAGTCTCTGAGGTCAACAAAAAGGGAAGCTTAATGGAAGTAAGTTTTGTTAATGGTTCCGCTACTCGACTAAAATTACGAATAAAACGACGATAAAAATTAGCGAAACCTAGAAACCTTTGAAGGAGCTTCCTAGAAGTGGGTGTGGGCCAATCAACCACTGCCTGTATTTTCGCCGGATCTGCTCGGAGTTGACCCCTCTCAACAATAAAACCCAAAAAAGGAACCGACTCAGAATGAAAAACACATTTCTCAGCTTTGACATACAGACGATTTTCAAGAAGGCGTTGGAGCACTAAGCGAACATGCTGGACGTGTAGTTCAGGGGTAGGTGAGAAAATTAGTATATCGTCTAAATAAACTACCACGAAACGGTCGAGCATGTCGCGCAGGACGTCATTTATGAGGCCCTGAAAAACGGCAGCATTGGTGAGGCCGAAAGGCATGACCAGGTATTCAAAATGTCTTAGCGATGTGTTGAAAGCAGTTTTCCATTCATCTCCTTGCTTAATTCTAACTAAATGGTAAGCATTGCGGAGGTCCAATTTGGTGAAATGTCTAGCAGTGTGTAGTGGGTTGAAAGCTGAGTCGAGAAGCGGAAGCAGATATTTATTCTTAACAGTAATATTATTGAGGGCACGGTAATCGATGCAGGGGCGAAGTGTCTTGTCCTTCTTTTCCACAAAAATGAACCCGGCAGCTAGTGGAGAGTTGGATGGGCGGATAAGACCAGATGCAAGTGAAGTGGTGATATAGTCCTCTAGAGCATGTCTTTCGTGTCGAGAAATGTTGTATAGTCGCGAAGAAGGGAGTGTAGCACCAGGGAGGAGATCAATACCACAATCGTAGGGACGGTGTGGAGGTAACGACAACGCTCGATCTTTGCTAAAAACTTCTTTAAGGTCGTGATAAGCAGTGGGCACAACCGACAAATCAATGACTTCCTGTGTGATGACGCGCGAGGACCTTGTGCGAGGGCATGCAGACCGCAGACAATGTAAATGACAAAAAATTCCCCAATTAATTATTGTAGCTTTGGCCCAGTCAATATGGGGATTGTGTTTAGCTAGCCAGGTAAGCCCAAGCACAACCGGAGCAGAACGAGAGGGTATGACTAGAAAAATGATTGATTCAAAATGGTTCCCAGATAATTGAAGAGATAACGGAAGGGTCTGATGTATAACGCTCGCCAGGTGGCCTCCGTCGAGGGATCGGACAACTCTAGGTTTATGTAACTTAGTAACGGGTATGGAATAACGCTCAATTACAGACTCATCGATGAAATTATCGTCGGAACCAGAATCAACAAGTGCCCTAATGTCCAATTTCTGGGATAAATCCCAGGCTAGCGTACACGATAGTTGAAGTCTGGACAGTGTCTGACCTGTAGCGGACAGTAGAGGGGCATGGTCGATCGCTGGAGGATGTGAAGCTGGAACAGGGCGAGGAGGCGACGCCTGAGTGCGTAGAGGTGGCAGCGCTTGAGTGCGTAGAGGTGGCGGCGCTTGAGTGCGTAGAGGTGGCGGCGCTTGAGTGCGTAGAGGTGGCGGCGTTTGAGTGCATAGAGGTGGCGGCGCTTGAGTGCGGCGGCGAACAGGACGATGAGGACAGTGAGAGAGGCGATGCTCCACTTCTCCACAATATAAACACAGCTGGAGGCGGAGGCGACGATCCCTCTCAGCTGGAGATAGACGATTACCTCCGAGCAGCATGGGTTCCTCTTCCTGTGGTATCGGCAGGGCATCGACACTGGGTATCGGTGCGAATGTTTGACGCGCTCCATGGCCACTCCCACTGCGCGACGAAGTGCAGAGTCCCTGACGTCGAAACCTCTCTCTCTCCCAGTCAACGAGGCGATTTTCAACCCTCCCCGCCAGAGCGACAAGCTCGTCGAGGTTGTCGGGAGTCTTGAGCGGGATCATGTGTTTCCGGACTCGCTCAGCCAGACCGAGGGAGAAGACGTCCACCAATGCGGAAGTGGGCCATCCGCTCTCAGCAGCGAGCCTTCGGAATTCGATGGCGAAGTCCGTGACGCTGCGCTGACCTTGCTGTAGACGAAGTAATGACCGTGCTGCCTCACGTCCTGGTCTTTCGCGCTGGAAAATGTTCTCCATGGCTTTGGCAAAAGCGGCATACGAGGCACACACGGGAGATTGACGCCCCCATTCCGCGGTGGCCCAGGCGGAAGCCCGGCCACTCATATGGGACATGACAAAAGCCACATGAGCTCTTTCAGTGTAAAAAGAGGTTGGCAATAGTTCAAAAAAAATCTCACACTGGGTGAGGAAAAACCGCACGTCACCTGACTCGCCGGAGAAACGCTCGGGCTTGGAGAGTGGTGGACACGTAGCAGGAGGGGTGTCGTCAGGCAACGGAATATCTGCGGGTCGAGGATGGCTCAGCGGGACTGCTGCGTCGGCGGTGGGGGAAGTCATCGACTGCAGAGCGGTGAGTACGCTTCCCAGCTTTGTCCCCAAGATATTTATGCGAGCATCTTGGCGTTCCGCCATGGCTTTGACGCCAGCCCTAAGCACGCCAAATTGTTCTTCCTGTTGGTCTAGAGTTCTTCTGACCGGGTCGATCTCTGCGAGGTCCATGATGTGGCCGGTTATTATGTTACGAACTGGTCAAGGGGGTGACCCCGGGATGCAGAGACGAGAGGCAAGTTTGAATAACAAAAAGGGAAAACATTTAATGAGTCCAAAAAGTGTAACAAAAAGCGATGGGGGCAGAAGTGCACACCATGAATACTTAAATGAAAACAGGTTCCTCAGTGGTCGGCAGGGGGAGAAGCCAGGGCACACTAAGACACAGGGTAAAGTCCTTGTTGCCTCAAGGAGGCTAGGAAACAAACACAACACGTTAGGAATTACAGGATTAAGGAAAAACAACATACCGGGACTGACGAGGCGAAGTAGGCACGTGCACGTGGAAGGTGCAGGAAAAATAACCGGCAAGGCCCAGCTGTGGGTGACGAGCTTAAATACTCCTCTGAAGAAATGGTTTGCAGGTGTGCCTAGTGTCCGCCCCTCGCTGGAGACTAATGAGCTGAGGAAACATCACAATAAAAGAGAAAGCAGGGAAATAAAAACACAACAATATTCTTATGTTCTTAGTGAGATTTGTGATTCATTCAGAAAAGTGCTGCAGGAAGGAAAATGCAAACATTGGGCCCCATTCAGCAATAAATTCTTAACTTTTCCTATTATATTTCTTCCCAAGTGATTTCCTAAGAGGAGTCCATTCAAATTCATGACGTGTTCTTAAACGGCCAAATTGTTCCCACCTGCTGTTCTTAAATTGCTGAATGCCAAATGGTTAGCGCGTGCGTGTCTGTCATAATTTGCATATAACACGCCCTTATTTCCCCAATATGCATATGTAAACACCCTTAATTCCTAATTTGCATAAGTAAACGCCCTTAATTCCCCATATAAGGGCACAATTCCGGTGGAAAAGCCGAACATCAAACACACGCAAAACACAAACAGATTACAGAAGAGAAATTCGTATTATCCCGAGGGGGAAATACATAATGTCAAAACGTAAGTTTAAAAAAGGCGGGACCGCTGAGGATAGTCCAAAGCGTTCAAATAAATATTTGTCACTTCGGGCAAATAGGTCTACATGGTGGACCTATTTGCTGCTGTTGCGGCATCTTGCAGTAGCAGCAAAAGCATTGCCATTGTGTGAGTTGAGTTGCACATCACACGTCGCGGCATTATTGTGAAGATGTAGAAACCACGTGTGTGTGTGTGTGTGTGTGTGTGTGTGCATGCGTGGTTATTTGAAATGTCTATATATTGCTCATTTTGCTATATGTCTGTCTGTCTGTCTTATCTCTATCTATCTATCTATCTATCTATCTATCTATCTATCTATCTATCTATCTATCTATCTATCTATCTATCTATCTATCTATCATAATAATTTAACATTAGACAATAGTGCTCTGGAGCACTCGTAGATTTTGTTCTTACCTACGAACCAATCCCAGCTAAGAAAACATTGGTGAAAACAAAAATCTCCTTAAAAACTTTGTAAGTGGTCCTAAGAACAAAATGTGTTCTTAAGAACGGTTGCTGAATGGGACCCATTAAGATCTAGTACGATGTTTTGATGGCTGATGCAAATTTCCCAAGCTTTGAGGTGTTGGAGACCTGGTGTTCCTCTGAACTGCTAAATGTGCACAGACCAGTGGGAGGTGTGTGCTATTTTCTGCCTTATTAAATTGGTATACAGTGAGCCCTTTATGAGGTAAGGTAGCATCATACATTACAGGTCCCAAAGCACATGATGAATACTGTGTACAAGACTTCCTGTCATTGTGACAGATTTTTTCTTAGGGAGAGACATTTGAGTCAAATAGCGATCAGGACACCTTGATCCCTTTACTGTCAGTCTCCGTAGGATGTATTTAAATGCAGCGTCTTTAGAAACTGTTGTTAGCCCTCTAACCTGTTTGGTGAACCACTGACGTCTGTCTGGTGCTTTGATACCTCAGCCAGGTCCCTCAATGAGTCACAGCCCAGAAATTGCACCCAGTGTTCAATGAGCTAAATTGAGGATGCTGTATATAGTCATAACTGGTCCCTGGGTGTATGCACTTTGTCTTGCACTTTGGCAACCAAAACTTAAGGCCATTTGTCATCAGAATACTGTAATGTTAAATTAAATTGAAAGGAGACCTACAATGAGTTTATTTTAAATGTAAAAACATTTCCTTGTGGTCGAGATCAGTGTTTTCAAATGTTTTTAACCTAAGGCACATTTTTCTCATTAAAAAACCCTGAGGCACACCAGCAGCTGAAAACATAAAACAATTTAACTCTTTAGCCTATATTGACGAGATAAAGTTGTCCTCATCAAATATCTAACGCCATTGTTCGATATGAATTGAAACCATAACCATAACCATCCATGCATTTAACTCTCTTGTCTCAAAGGAGGCCTACTTACTCTGCCGATCTCTAGACAGCACTACTGGCACTCAACAAGGCCACATTATTTGCGGATTATAATTATTGGTTTGCAAAAATTATATTTCAGAACAATTAGGTGACATTTCATAATTTTCCACGGCACACCAAACAATATCTCACGGCACAGGGATTGAAAAACACTGGTCTGGATAATATGTATTGGATATGCTTTTGTCTAAATTGTGCATCAATTTTACTCAACAGTCACATTTTTAACCGACTTTCTACATATACTGTATGTCTGGAAGATGTTCGTTTGTGGAGGCCTTACCAGACTGCAAATGTAACCATCCATGCCCCATCCTTTCTAAAAGTATCATAAATTATATTTGGAAAATGTAGACTGTTTGAATATAGACCAGTAGCTTGAAGACGAACGTCAGCGCTGGGTTTTTTTTCCCCAGACACGGTCGAAAATAAACTTCATAAACAATATGTAAATTCCCCCGGTCACAACATTAGGTGCACCTTTCCGAGCTGCACAAAAAAAGCTTTTAGCAGAATGTGTGTCACTGCACGTCAATGTTATTGAGCGCATGCTAAGATTAATCGAAAATATGACTTTATCCTACCTTGTTTTGTGTCTCTTCAAACTTATTTGGCCTCATACAGAGCTCCTCCCCCTATGGCTGATAGCTTTACTTAATGTCCAAATAAATATGTCCACCTTGCTGTGATGTCACAATGTAGCCAGATTGCATAGCAGCGCAAGCTCACACCTATATGCATTAACCTCATGATTTGACACTGTGGCATTGTTTAACACGGTTATCCATCATTGGCCAACATTTATAAGTCAGAAAATGTCCCCTTTAAAGAAACAAAATGTCATGATGATGGCCTCAGAAAATGTAATTGAAGCAATCAAACAAATCAAATCCCACATCTTTTCAAATACTATAAACTACAGCAAATATTAATGTCACAGTAAAATGATCACGCAGTGTTAATGGTATAACACGACAGTAAACAATATGGTAATTGGTGCATCATCTTGAATAATTTAGGTCAAATAATATCAACATTCCTGTCAGGACTAACAATTGCATCGAGTTGTCTGCAGTATTTGTACAAACAATGTCCAATTTGTATTTCTACATAATTTTTTTAAGGCATCTCATACTGTTTGTAAATGGTTTGCTTCTTCGCTGCAAAAGTGAATAGCCCTTTAGGATCGAGACAGGTGCATAAACCAGCCATAGTGCTACAAGCAGTAATTGTTTAGTTATTAGTGTCTGACCATTTTGAGAATATAATGTTGCCAGGGTGTAAACTTTCAAAAACATAACGTGATGATTTTGCATTTCAATAGACATTTTTTTCTGGCTTTTTTTTCCTCTGTAGAACAAGTATACATACCATACCATACCATACCGACTTTATTTCTAAAGCCCTTTAAAAACAAGCACAGTTGAAAAACAAAGGGCTGTACACCACAAAGAAATAGAGGCAAAGGACAGACTAAAAAATAACATTTAAAACAGAAATAAAAATACTCATTGAAAAAGCAAATATAAATTACCCTAAGAACAATATGTTAAAAAAAAAACAGTTTAAAATTTAAAAACAGTTAAAAAAGTTAAAAGCTAAAAACAGTTTAAAATCTCATGCTGGGTTAAAAGCCAGTGAATAAAAATGGGTTTTAAGAAGGGTCTTAAAAATAGCCAAAGAAGGGGCCTGTCTCACATGGAGAGGGAGATCGTTCCAGAGTTTGGGACCCGCAACAGAGAAGGCTATGTCCCCTCTGATGCATCTTTTTTTTTTTTATTGGCAGATTTTATTTAATTTTGATCTGCTTACTTTGTTGTTGTTTATTGTTTTCTTAATTTGGACAGGCATATTTTCTCCCTACTCTTTATTTGTTGTGTAGCGCTCTGTTAACTCTCTATTCAAGTATGATATTCATGATCACAATCACTCTTTTGCCTTTCCCCCGTGTCCCTTATTCAAGGAATTGCTTTTTAGTTATTATAATATGCTTAAAAATTACGTTTAGATGTCTATTTTCAGGGCAACCAAAATGTTGTTTTCTTGCAGGTTTGTCAGAACCAACAACATTTGGAACATTCTCAGGAAAGGATGTGCCTTCCCAAATCGCTTCAAACGGACACATCGTGAGACTGGAATTTCAGTCGGATCATTCCAACACCGGAAAAGGCTTCAATATCAGCTATACAAGTAGGTGTCTCTTTTTGAAGCTACTTTGAGACACCTTTTCATCACGGTCACGATAATGTCAGCTTGCTGATGTTTCTCATGAGTCCTACTGCATTCAGTACATTTCACATTCAGCATCCTTATCACATCCACTTGTTTTAGTATGCATCTGTCACGGAATGAAACAAAAGACCCAAACGTAGAACGACGACACGGATGCAAGAGTTAAGCAGAACAAAGACTTCACTGGAGGTGACAGGCAGCAGGGGGAGAAAAGCAGTCTGCTCCATGGCTGAAACAAAAACGAATAATTCCAATACAACAGGCAAAGATCAGGGGCAGGTGAACAGCGACTGATGAATGAAAGAACAGACACACATTCAGGATGTGAAGACATCAACAAAAAAGAAGCAGTGACAGACGCATGCACAGGATTGGAAAATAAACCAAAGTTTTCCTCAACAGCTGAACCTGGGAGCAGCCATTATACAGAGCCGCTGAGCTTTGGACTCCCTACTGTAGACAGGATGCAAAACTAGTAACTTGTAAAATTATTTGAATGTTTTTCATATATTTAAGTGGCTGCACGTCTGCGGTTGAGAATTTTCTCTAGCCTTTATATACTGTATGCACTCACACGTGCTGATATATGCAGATGCATTCATTATAAAACATTATTTATGTAATACATGTAGATTTATGATTGTTTATCCCCATACGTACATTTTACCTTGTGCAGTGCTCTCTTATTTTCCTCTTCTATTTCTATTGTCTCTCATTTCCCCGCAATCAGTAGCGAATCAACCTCAAACACATCCAATCACTGGATGTACAGTCTAGGTGAGATCAGGTTAACTTCTGGAATGGCGATAAGATAAAGATAAACAAGACAGGGTTCAATTAACTTTATAAACATGCTTTGTCTATAAAAGCCTGATAGGTAAAATTGTTTGTACCTGAAAAGTTTCTTCTTCAGAGGTGTAATGTGATGTTGTCAAGTACAGAGCATTTTACCTTTCAGGCTACTATAGATAAAGTTATTATCAGTTGGCCAAATTAACTGCTTATGGTTAAATTAAGTTTATATTACCCTCCCCTATACCTCTGCATAACATTGTAAGTTTATTAACATTAAAGGTAACAACAATGGGTCTTTCCTCGTCTCCCACAGTGGTTACTATGAAGCCAAGTGTGACATACAATTAATCATATTCCAGTACAGCAAAAAAAGCATGTTCCCCATTTTATTTTAAGGAGTGTATCTAAAATATTCTTAATTTTTAAAAATTGTGGGAAACACAAAAATGGTATGCCTATTTTTCAGGTTAATTGCGTACTCATATGTGATCATATTTTCTATTGATACTTTTATAGCTTTTGGCCACAATGAGTGTCATGACCCAGGCGTCCCTGTCAATGGTCAAAGATTCGGCGACCAATTTCGGCTTGGGAGCTCCGTGGCCTTCCGTTGTGACCAAGGATTCATTAGAACACAGGTAATTCATATTGCAATGTTTGACCCATTGTTATTATGACTTCTGCATACACTCAATCAGTGTAAGGAACATTTTAAATCAAACCTAAATGTTTACAGGGGTCGGACCAGGTCACCTGCATCATTCAGGATGGAAGTGTTGTTTGGTCCGCAGCGGTGCCTCGCTGCGAAGGTAAACAAATGCTCCAAGCGTTAATCGATGTCTATACTTCTCAACTCGCATGCACTCTGGAAATTGTATACATTGGGACCTCGACTTAAGAGCTTAATTGGTTGTATGATGGAGCTCTTAACTCTAAAAACGTGTACATCAATTCAATGTTGCTCATAAAATGTATTGAAATCATTGGCAACGGTGCTTGGCCCCCTAAAACAGCACCATTTTAACATATAGCATGCCTTTAAAAAGAAAATATTTTAGATAAGATGATATAAAAACCAATACAACAGAATGTAGCAATAACAACTACAGTAGTTGTTTTAAGTAATGTAATAATAATGTCCAGTACTTATCTTGGAGAGTGGACTTTTTCGGTTTCTCCTTCCAGCTGCTTCTCCGTCAAATGCGGCAACAGCAGCTTTTCCATATTTTCATGGATAAATGTCTTCTGTTTAGATATTATCTGAACATTCTTGGCATTTCGATTCAGTATGGTGCAGACTCGCTGTGATGTGCTCACAGTTTGAAATATTATTTATTTCATTGAACATCATTCACTTCTTTTTCTCAGCACTGTCGTTAACTTTCGTCCCACCCACAGTTGGAAAACAAAGTTGTGTCCATCTCTAGCTACAAGCTAATGCTAGCGAGTAACACCAAATGTTTTGATGAGATCGTACGGGGTTCACTGTGGCACTTATTACTACGTCAACAAATGGGGGGGAAGCTTGTAACTCAATTTTTTGCTTGTAATTTAAGGCATAACAATTATTCGAGACACAGCTCTTATCTAAAAGACTCCTAAGTAGATGATCTCTTAAGTTAAGGTACCATTATAGTTGTTTATCTCTCCAACATTCCTTTTTTGGACCGACAAACTTCTTACTGCTCGACAACAATCTTCAATTGCGTTATCGGTTCCGATAAGAAAAAAAACAATGTTTCAGGGACATGCATTTATGATACAAATATAACAATTAAAACCAGTGCGAATGCTTTGCTCACTGCACCAAAGTGTTAACCAAGTCCCTTTATTTCTATTCTCAGACCAGACCAGAGTACCGAACCACAAGTGTGAATGCAGTTTAAAAGTCTTTGATCATCTTTGTTTGTTTTAGGTTTGTGGTTTTGACAGTTATGACAGAGGATGTTTCCTCCCACATTAGATACTGTATGAAGTTTAGGGGGAATCATAAAACACTTATAGCAGCTTTAATCGCTATTTTTTTTCTAAACGCTTGACAGCACTGAAAAAAAAATCCATCTTATGTGCCACACGTGAGTGGCACATAACATCCCTGTTTACCATTATAATGATAAATTATATGTGCAATGATGTGTATATTATCTTTAAATCAGTGCGCAGGTGTTGTCTCACAGATGAACACCAGCAATGCACCTTGAGAGTCTCAAATGCACAGAACCTTACCCAAACATCAATTAAGTCGTTGCCAAACATCAATTAAGTTGTTGAGCTTCTCCAAACGTTTATGGAAGGAGATCTACTGGATTGCAACTACCAAATGTCGGCAGCTCTGTAACTATACATGACAAAAATAATAATACTAATAATAAAAAACAATGGCTTTGGATTATTGGGATATGTGCTATTATGGTGTGTTAAAAAGAACAAGAAAGTACCGAGCCGACCTGAAAACTGTGACCACATTGACCCAAACCTTGGATCCAACACTGCCTTGTGTTTGTCACAGGGTGTAGGTGACGAACCCCAAGATGCAGAGACGGCAGGCTTGATGCAGGAAAACAATTTAATGATTTAATTTAACACTAAAACAAGAACAAACAAAAGGGTACAAACAAAAGGCGCGCACAAGGCGGAGCACAAACTTGGCTATGGACAAAAATTAGCACAAAGACTAACTGTGGACAAGAAACAAAAACACTTACTGTGACACAAAGGAACTATGACATGAGCAGAGTGAACAGAAGCTGAGGGGAAGCAGCACTCAGGGAGAAAAGCAGGAAACAACCAAAATAAGAGCGCTGACAGGAAACAAAGACAAACACAGAGGAAAAACTAAAACATAACCAAACTGTCAGTGACAAGCCTGACAGTGTTGAAGTTGTATAACATTAATTCACAATAATAACTAATGTGTACACCAGTCATGATACATTTAACAAGTATACTGATGTTTTCAAGTGGTAAACTAAATAAATAAAAGTCCTAATCCATTTAAAAGGGTTCTACATTTTGAGTTTTAATACATTTAAACAAACATTTCAATATGTGTGTATGTTATAATCTATTTTGATATGGGATGCAAACTACTGTATACAAATGTTAATGTATTTATTTTTTTGACTTAGTGGGGATTAAGTGTTGCTGCCTACAGTCCACTGAGCTGCAAAGAAGTGAGAAGAAATGTTGTCATCATCTGGAACAGAAATAACATGGCATTTCCCCACCAATATTAAATCCATAATTATTTAGGCTCTCTTGAATGTGAACAACTCGGGCTCAGTATAGTATTATTCAATATATCTGATTGTGTTTGGTAACAATTTAGTCATTCTGAAAGGATTACACAGTGGAAATACACTGGACAGATTTTTTGAGGTTGGGAAAGATGATGCTGAGACACAAAACGAAGAAAATAAGATGATTTGTTTGTGCCGCCTTCTCCCTGTAGCTCCATGTGGAGGCCATCTCACTGCTCCAACTGGAGTTCTTCTGTCTCCTGGTTGGCCTTCTTTCTATAAAGATTCTCTCAACTGCCAGTGGGTAATAGAATCTCTGCCTGATCACGCTGTGAAGATACACTTTGACAGGTATGTTGTTATTGTCAATAGATGTTTCCTTTGAAAGTTCTTCAGAACGGTTGTTGCAGAATATGCAAATGTTTATATCCAGCAAAAACTAACAAACACACTGGACACATTGCACTGTGCATTACTGTAATAGGCAAGTAAGTGTTGGCCATATTAACATTTTTATATACCGTATTTTTAGGACTTTAGGGCGCACCGGATTATACAGTAAGGCACACTGTTAATGAGTGACTCTATTCAGGTCTATTTTTATACAAAAGGCGCATTGGAACATAAGGCGCATTAAATATTTATTTTGTTCTACATTTATAACACGTCCTTGTGGTTTACATAACATGTAATGGTGGTTCTTTGGCCAAAATGTTGCATAGATAATGTTTTACAGACCATTTTCAAGACGCTTTCTGACAGTCTCTTAAGGATGCGCCGTTTTGTGTGCGGTCTTATTTACGTGGCTCCACTTTGACAGCGTCTTCTCTTTTGTTGTACCGGTAGTTTTTAGCACATTTATAGCGAGTCTACTGACATATAGGTTAGAACTGTATGCTACTTTGTGTTAGAAATGGCAACAGCCGAAGATGAATGCCTCACAACAAGAGGATAGAGAAAAAGAAGGAGCTTATTGACTACGGCACAGACTAGAATGGGACGCAAATTTTCGGGAATTATGAAGATCGCGAATACACATTAGCAGGAAACAAGAGGTGGTTTTGCATTACAAGTCAAAAACAAAACGGCAGATAATTAAAGGGGAACATTATCACAATTTCAGAAGGGTTAAAACCATTAAAAATCAGTTCCCAGTGGCTTTTTTTTTTTTTTCGAAGTTTTTTTCAAAATTTTACCCATCACGCAATATCCCTAAAAAAAGCTTCAAAGTGCCTGATTTTAACCATCGTTATATACACCCGTCCATTTTCCTGTGACGTCACACAGTGATGCCAATACAAACAAACATGGCGGATAGCACAGCAAGATATAGCGACATTAGCTCGGATTCAGACTCGGATTTCAGCGGCTTAAGCGATTCAACAGATTATGCATGTATTGAAACGGATGGTTGTAGTGTGGAGGCAGGTAGCGAAAACGAAATTGAAGAAGAAACTGAAGCTATTGAGCCATATCGGTTTGAACCGTATGCAAGCGAAACCGACGAAAACGACACGACAGCCAGCGACACGGGAGAAAGCGAGGTCGAATTCGGCGATCGCCTTCTAACCAACGATTGGTATGTGTTTGTTTGGCATTAAAGGAAACTAACAACTATGAACTAGGTTTACAGCATATGAAATACATTTGGAAACAACATGCACTTTGAGAGTGCAGACAGCCCAGTTTTCATCAATTAATATATTCTGTAGACATACCCTCACCCGCTCTCTTTTCCTGAAAGCTGATCTGTCCAGTCCAGTTGGAAATGCATCTGCTTTGAGTGTCCACACATTCTTGCCATCTCTATCGTAGCATAGCTTTCGTTGGTAAAGTGTGCAGAACAAACGTACAATTTCTTGCCACTTTCGCATCTTTGGGCCACTGGTGCAACTGGAATCAGTCCCTGTTCGTGTTGTTACACCCTCCGACAACACACCGACGAGGCATGATGTCTCCAAGGTACGGAAAACAGTCGAAAAAACGGAAAATAACAGAGCTGATTTGACTCGGTGTTTGTAATGTGTATGAGAAAATGGCGGATTGCTTCCCGATGTGACGTCACGTTGTGACGTCATCGCTCCGAGAGCGAATAATAGAAAGGCGTTTAATTCGCCAAAATTCACCCATTTAGAGTTCGAAAATCGGTTAAAAAAATATATGGTCTTTTTTCTGCAACATCAAGGTATATATTGACGCTTACATAGGTCTGGTGATAATGTTCCTCTTTAAGATAAGTGCCATTTTAATGTCCTTTTACACACACACACACACCATAATAATACCCGTATGTTGAAGCACATCACGTCTGACTACAGTAGCGGTAATGCGCCGACAAGCCATCAAACGGTGCGGCTTCGTAGTTCACCAAAACTCGCACTAAAACATTTTGACAGATTTTTGAGCGCTATGTGTAATGTTCTATATTCTCAATGGACCATCAACGTTTTTGGCTTGCTTGCGAGCAACCTTTTTTGAACAGGTGTCAACATGCAGTCCATACATATATCTTATATGTGACTGCTGGTCACACTTATCATTACACCTTGTACTAAATAAAATTGCTTTGAGGTCGGTAAGCACAACCAGAATTAATCTTGAAACTAAGCGCACCAGGTTATAAAGCGCACTGTTTATTTTTAAAGTAAAATTTACTTTAAAGTAAAAAATTGTGGCACGTTATCTAAAAAACATTAAGTGTGTGATCTACGAAGATTCCAAATAAGAAGTGCTAATTAGCCTGTGCTAACTACAGTATTGTGTGTCGTATTTGTGAGCGTATATATGTATATATGTGTGTTTTTTGTGTATGTGTGTACATACATATATATATATATATATATATATATATATATATATATATATATATATATATATATATATATATATATATATATATACGTATATACATTAGTCATGGCGCACTGTAGTCACAGGATTGCTTTTTGACCAATCATTGAGGAGATAGTCTGAAACAGGGTTGGCCATATTCTTTCTGTACACGACTCTGCCGATGTTGGGTCATGAGCGTCCCCAAAAGAGCCGCCAAAAAATATGTTTCTCAGCTGTGGTCCAAATGGGCCTCAGCGGTACTCAGTTGTAATACACTTTTCCACCCTTTGTGGCAGTGATAGAAGCAGGTTTCTTAAGCGTAAACATTATGACTAAATTGATGAAGCTGTATTTTAATTTGCACTTAAATTGTTTTGACTGTTTATTTAAGAAAAATATATTATGATTATTCATTATTAACTTAGTTACATTTTATTAATTTTAGCACTACGTAATGTATGTAAATGTATTTTTCATCAGTCCCTTTGATTAGTATTTATTTTTTATGATCAGCCTGACCTAAGGCTTGATAATAATTTTTGTGATTACCACTTGGTTTCATATAATTTGACAAGGTGTATGCTGTTAAACTGTAACTTGGTTAGATACAGTATAATTATTGAATATGAATAAAATCAAGAGCAAGATTACTACCGGTAATTCATTGTTCATATTTAAGTGGGCCCCATTCCCTTTGTAGTGGAAAAGTTGGGCCCCAAGGTCAAAAAGGTTAACAATACTATCCAGACAACATAACTTATTTTTAGCCAACTAAAGGTGCGCCTGTGTTTTTGGCACAGCATTGGCAATAATGAATGATGTAGGCGGAAGACAATGCACGCAATTTTTATGGTAAAAGCAGTTTTCTGGCTGAGTCAGTCACTCTGTCATTTCGTCAGGTGATTTAAAGCAGTTAGATTATTGTAAAGTTAGTATGTTCTGCAGCCAACGATTAATATTGGAGTTTCACTTTTCTTTCTGGCAATGAGCCACAAGCAGAAGCAGCATAGCATGAAATTGCTGTGGCTGAAATCTATCTATTTTAGAACTTAAACATAAAGGCCACATCACCTCTTGCAGCCTATAAGGCATTCCATTTGTGTTGGATTGCATTTATGCAAATGTGTTGTGCAGACAACACAACTTTGCTGCTCCGCTTTGAACGAGAGACATTCAAAGTCCTTTTAGATTGCAGCTTGAGTTTTTTTTTTTTGCATCTCGTCTCCTTTATTGTTTTCTATTTCGGCAAGAAGCTAATTGCGTTCAAATAACACCCCATGCCTACAACGTTTACTTTCCAATAATGATAGGTTTGAAAAGTGATGGCTACTTTAATCCAGTTCTTTAGGAAGTTCAGATGCCTTTTGAATTTAAATATAAGGGAAAAAATATATATTTTCATCAATTTGACTGCATAGTGCTTAATTACATAACTCATAAGCAGGTTTAATATGGAAATAGTTATCCGTTGCTTCTACATGGGTAGTCAATTGTTGTTGTTCACTATGTGATTACAGATGTTTGCTTATGCCAGTCGTCTTTGCGGTTGATATTTCAAGATCCTTTTCAGAACATTGTAAAAAAAAAAAAATTATACACTGGTGATGTTGTACTGTATTAACGTTTTTTTGTTGTTGTTGTTGTCTAGGTTCCAGACCGAAGTCAACTATGACACTTTAGAGATTAGGGATGGCCCCTCATCTTCCTCCCCCCTGATTGGTGAATACCATGGCACCCAGGCACCTCATTTCCTGATTTCCACGTCCAACTTCCTGTTCCTGTTGTTCACCACTGACAACAGTCGCTCTGCGGCGGGCTTCAGCATCAGATACGAGAGTAAGGATTGGCCGAGTGATTACAATTCTGCAGACATGCGTCGAGTACAGCGCTCTAGGCCTGTCTTCACAAATGTGACATACTTGTTATGTATGCTCACGTGTGCACACACCCTCTTGACTCTGTGCCATTTATGCCTGTGTGATATGAATTCCAGGTGTGAAAATGGAGTCAGACTCTTGTCTTGACCCGGGTATTCCAGTAAATGGGCGTCGCCATGGCAGCAGCTTCTCCATCGGCTCCCGTGTCTCCTTTACATGCGACCTAGGATATACGCTGAGTGATCAGGAGCCCATTGTTTGCGAGCAAAATCATCAGTGGAGTCACGCTCTTCCCAGCTGTGATGGTGAGACTGCTTCAATGATTTTAGCCCCTCTTGGAGACCTGCAGATTATCTTTCTTTAGTAAACAAATGATGTGACAGCCGGTGAAACTCATTTTCATGCTGGCAGAGTTATGTGGCTGAGGTGTTTGAGCTAAAAAAACAAGAACCATAATAATTACAGAGAATATCTGATTCCAGGTGGTTAACACGTCTGCCTCACCGCTAACATGGATGTTAGGTTAATTACAGAATGTAAATTGCCCATATCTGTGAATATGAGTGTGAAAGGTTGTTTGTCTATATTATGTCCTGTAATTTACTGCCTGACAGTTTTATGTGAGTAACATTTACAACAAAAAAAAGGGTTATATATGCGTGGCTAGAGAAGGTCACGATAGAGAGTATTTAGCGTCTCTTTGAACTACAATGTTTAATGTCCGATGAGAGATTATTGCCTTCTTCACTCTTCCCATTTTAGTTATATACATAGAGCTGTTCCACACTGCAAAAACTGATCTAAACAATGATAAGATATACTAAAATGAGATTATTCAAGATCAGAATACAGTGGTACCTCCATATACAAGTGCACTTTTTGTTTTACATTAAGTTGCCTTGAGTTATCAGCATTTTAACCATCAATTGATGTAATATTTTTAGCAGGTTTGTACCATTTGAGCAATAATGAGTAAACTATTTTTACTGGTTGTTTCTGCTTCATTTACACAAGAAGCAAACATAAGTTTTGATTCAACATTTGACATGTGCGTTTGACCGCTAGTCAAAGATTGACATCATGCCGTCCAACCATTGGAACTTAGAAAGTTATGTTGAAAGAGTTGAAACAAAAGACTAAACCAGAGAAACAAATAATTTAAATGATGTCCTACCTGTTAGCAGCCTACCCGGAGAGTCTGCCCCGCTCGAGCGTGGTCAGTCTGCATCACACAAGCTGCAGCCAGCCTGCGGGCATGCAGCTACACACAACCAAACAGCGATCATGTATCCATAAAAATATTAAGAAGCAGCAGACTCTGTGTTTGACAAGTTTCAATTAGTTTGGTCTACTCCTGACTTAACAAACTGGACGGTCGAGCATTGCCTTTGGTACACAGACAAACAAATCGCGTGTTGACTACTTTAACTTCTCCGTCCTTCACTCAAATGCGTCCATGTGGAACATAAACAACAATTTCCTAATTCCTATTGTTACACAACAATGTTTCTAGATAACACAAGAGAAACAGGTAACCTGCTCTATGAAAACAAGTTGCTCATAATAAGATGATAATAAGCGGTCTTGGCAACACTGGACAGAGAAGCAGCCTGAATGTGACATCAACAGGTGTAAAAGAAAAGGCATTTCTACCCTCCTTCAAAACCGCACTAAAAGAACACCTCCTGGCAACTTCAACCCTAAACTAACACCCTTCCTTCCACATCATACCTCTTTGGATTGTAAATAATCAAATGTAAATAACCAAATGTAGATACTTATTCTTATGCTTTCTGATCTCTCTCTCTCTATGTCCACTACTTGCTGTACATATCCTACCAAGTCAGTCCTACACTGTTCCAATGTCCATTTCTCTGATGATGCAATTGTTGATGACTGAAGTGTTGATACCAACCAAACTTAACCCCCCCCCCCCCCCCCCCACCCTCCCCTCCATATCCCACACCCCGGATTGTAAATAATTAAATGTATATACTCTGATGACTATCTTGTGTGATGACTGTATTATGAAAATAGTATATATCTGTATCATGAATCAATTTAAGTGGACCCCGACTTAAACAAGTTGAAAAACTTATTCGGGTGTTAACATTTAGTGGTCAAATGTACGGAATATGTACTTCATTGTGCAATCTACTAATACAAGTTTCAATCAATAAATCAATCAAGCTTCCGTCCGGTCTCCAAGGTAAATACTAAACAATAATATTACATGAATTTATAAAACTACTGTAGTTGTTTGTAGTGCATGCTAATGTAATGTTTTCAAACAATAGTTCTTGTTTAAAAGTTATTTTACTTTTAAAAGGCATTTTTGTTTTAAGAAGGCCAAGCACAGATCAAATTGACTGCAATTTGTTTAAATAGGCCTGGAGATATGAGTGTTTTGAGTTACGAGCTCGGTCGTGGGACGTAATGTGCTTGTAAGTTGAGGTACCACTGTGTGTGACTTGCTCAAATGCAGGAAAAAGAGAAAATATTACGTTATTTCAAAGTAGAAAAAATACAGTGTATATTGCTGGATAAAACGCTGCCAAAATATACAGTACAACATGAACAAAACACACAGAAAGTTTGGGCAAACTAAAAATAACTGTTAAGTCAGGGCCACTTTAGTTCCAACTGAAATGTGTTATTTCTCCTATTTTGTAAACAACAATGATTTGTGTGTGTGTGTGCGCACTTAGAAGAGAATTAGCTGAGCAAATTGACTACTTAGAAGGAGAGAATAATTGAAGAAACACCTGAAGTAAGCTGGCACTGGATCAGCTGATCTAGCAAATTTGCAAGCTTTGTGCCCTGCCTGTACCAACATTACATTACGCTCCATTAATATTAACTATGATAGATACACCTCAGTATTATGATTGCACTTGTATAGGTGTGCTTTTTTTCTCACAGTGCCTCTTCATTTGGCCAAAGTGTTGCAATACAACACATTGTCACAACTGGGGAGGGAACTCATTGGCAAATAAATTCCAAAGCTCACTGAGAAATTGATTGGAGAGGAGGAAATGCAGTCAGCTACACTCCAAGCATTGCATACAAATTACAAAATAAACCACTCACTGGACGATCCATTAGGTACACATGCACCGTTTCATGAAATCAAATTACAAATTTAACAATACATGTTTTTAACAATTATTTTCTAAAAGGTGCATGGGTTGTCAAAAATGCATCACAAATATGGCACAGTTACTTAAAAGAAAATGTAACCAATGTGTTTCCTCCCATTATCGCTGAATGGAAAAATAAACAAATAACATTTGTAGTTTATTTTCCTGCTTTCACAATGCCTGTTGAACCCAAATGCAACAGAATGTTCCCTTAGTTCAGATTATTTCGAACACTGACTGGTTTTATGAGTCAAAGTAAATACTAGAAGATCACTGCTAGATAACTTATAGAGTGGATATTTAACAATGGAGATGATTGATTCTGGCGTAAATTTTTAAAATAAAGATTAGATATTTTTTAACAAAAATAATTAATTACTTTGGATGTTTTTCATTCATTCAGGTCCTTGTATTCTCAGGGCATTCAATCCATTGCAGCAGGACTGTTTGGGCATGAACTGATGAAGCATTCTTGGATGAGAGGCAAAAAGTCTTCTAAGACAAACTAAACATTTTAGTTATGATCGATTGATAATAATAATAATTAATATTGTTGTATCTTTAACAGGGTACGATACGCTATCTTTTTAAATGATATAAACTCCTGTTTCCATACCAGTCTTGCATTAATTGGAATTGTGGTGGCCGTAACAAAGGTCTGCATTGATGTAGCTCAATTAATAGATATAAACTTTAGCTGTGTGCCGACAGCAAGCCCAAGCCAGTAGGGGGGAAGTGCCAGCGCATTCTATAGCTGTAGATGGCACAAAAACGAAAACAACAAGAATGTTGGCACATCGTGTTGCATTTGGTTGCAAAATATGCCATACGGTTGAAACAAGGATACTGGGAATAATCTTTTTTCCGGACGCACCAAACCAAAAGTACTTTTCATCTACGCAATTCAAAGAAAGAAAAAAATAGCATTGCCAATAAAATATTATAATTTGCAAGAATAAAATACATTTTTATTGTTAAAAGAAAATTAATTAAAAAAAAACTTGTCCAAAAGGAGCAGGAAGAAGCAAATATTATGTCCTGCCCCAACAATCAGATAAAATAATGTGATTATTGATCAACAATACAATATATATTCACCTGATATAAACAAATAATAAGTATTTTATTACAAGATACATATAATATATAATTACATTCACAGCAGCACGGCGGAACAGAGGTTAGTGTGTGTACCTCACAATACGAAAGTCCTGGGTTCGATCTTTCTATGTGGAGTTTGCATGTTGTCCCTGTGACTGTGTGCATTCATGCAAGCACATAGCTATCGACGCAAGCAAAGCAGCAGCAACACCAGCTGACGGAGCGTCAGCATCCGTCACTGCTCACTGAGGACGATGACTACTGCTTGCTTTCACCTCAGTCTCCAAGACACAATAAAGTCTCTAATATCCCCGGGAAAAAAGTCACAAGATTTAGCTGTTTTCTAAAGAAGCCGCCAAGAGAATTGACAACATTGTCGGCACGCCATCCTCGAGTACGTGTTTTGCTTTAAGATGATATTTTAAACTTCATGTGCGCCGATGTTTAAAACGTTTGTTGCTGCAATACCAACAAGTTACCTTAGTTTCATCAAAAGTTCTGTTTTAAAGCAAAATGGGCAGCCCCTCAACGCAATCACAGACCGCGTAAAAAATGTGCGCGTCTTCCAGGTTAAGGATTTATATGATTAATCTTCATTCATATTTGCTAACGCAATAATCTATTTATATTAATCCCATGTGTTAACACAGTAACATTGTCAGCCCTAATAAATACATTATACCTTTAAGATAGTTGATGTTTTTTTATCTTTTTAGGGTACCTATCAAAAACCTATCAAGACAGTTTCACACAAAATCAAGTCATGTCATAGAATATAAAACATTCATATACATCATTAATATGACGAAGGAGGAAGAAAAGATTGAGGACTATACATGAAATGAAAGATTCGTTTCACTTACCTCTACTTGGAAAAATGGCTAAATCATTTTGTGTCTGCTGTTATTATTCACCTTGTCATACAGCTCAGTGCTCCTCACATACGGTATGCATTGCCAGTCCATCGCTCTTCTCTGGCTGAGCTCATTCACAGACCTTTAAGGATGCATCTTTACACTAGATAATGTCTACACACAAATGCTTCTTTCAACACGGGTCATTTAGTTAGCCGACATCCTAGTTTGATGCGAATCCCAACAGGCGTGGGTAAAACAGGGCGCCGGTTTATCAGGAAGGGAGAGAGCAGGGCGAGATTGGCTGTCATCGCAACTCAACTCTATTGAAATATGACAAGCGAGGAGGAGTTAGCGGCGGATAAACAAAAGGGATGGGAAGGGGCCTGGTGGTGGGGCACAACAGCCCTCCATGCACAGATGAAAGAGTGCTTTTAAGGTATGTTTTATCATTTAAGAGATCGTTGATCGATCGATGATTATTTTATAATACAGTCGTCCATCGCCACATCGAGCTTCGGATATTGTAAATATTTTGGCCTAAATTAAACATTTTGAACTAAAAATATATCAATACTACAGTATCAATCACTAGATGAAGTTAAATCAATCAAAACACACTGTTCAGTATTGTGCACACTGACTCAACCTCCAATAGCGTCCAGGTCTGCCTTGACGAGTGTAAAGGTGACTGTGTGGGTGTTATGTCATGTCAAGAGAGCTCTAACAATGAATAATTGTATTTAACAGGTTTTTATGCTCTAGCCATGAAAATATTAAATATTTAATTAATAATTCTTACTCAGTTTACCAGTGTTGCAAGGGTTTAAAGTTGTCCCAAATTGAAGTGACATATTTAAGATTTTTTTATTTTTTTATTCTGTTTTTTGCTAGCAATTTGTTTGTCTTCTGAAGCACTTGAAGGTAATTGGATTTAAATGAAAGATGGGAGAAATGAAAGAATATTACTCTTAGATATTGGTTATACGAGTGATTCTCAAACTGTTGTACTTGTACCACTTGTGGTATGCGGGCTCTGTCTAGTGCAGTGGTTCTTAACCTGGGTTCGATCGAACCCTAGGGGTTCGGTGAGTCGGGCTCAGGGGTTTGGCGGAGGTCAAGACACACCCGACTCATCGTGTAAATAAAAACTTCTCCCTATCAGCTGAAGTCAGACTGATTTGCAGGTGTGTAATTTGTTGTGAGTTTATGCACTGTGTTGGTTTTGTTCTTTGAACAAGGTGATGTTCATGCACGGTTCATTTTGTGCACCAGTAATAAAACATGGCAACACTTTAGTATGGGGAACATATTCACCATTAATTAGTTGCTTATTAACATGCAAATTAGTAACATATTGGCTCTTAACTAGTCATTATTAAGTATGTATGAATGCCTTATTCGGCATGGCCTTATTATAACCCTAACCCTCTAACCCTGGCCCTAACCCTCTAACCCTAACCCTAACCAAATAACTCTAAATTAAGTCTTTGTTACTTAGAATATGCCCCCCTAGTGTCCAAAAAACTCTAAATTAAGTCTTTGTCACTTAGAATATGTTCTCCATACTAAAGTGTTACCAAAAACATATAACATTGTCTTTAATTTGAAAAAAATATATATATATTTATATTTTTCACTAAAGAAGGGTTCGGTGAATGCGCATATGAAACTGGTGGGGTTCGGTACCTCCAACAAGGTTAAGAACCACTGGTTTAGTGGTACGCCAAAAATCACTTTTTTTAAAGTACAGTGTTTTATTTTCCCATTATTCAAACAAAGTGTTACTATTCAAACTGTGTGAAATGTTACAGCGGTCAAAAATATCAAACATACTTGTTAAACAAAATCTCTGCCTGTGAGGCAATGGTCGCATACTAGCAAGATTAGTCGTGTTCCCAAGATGCAGAATAGCAAAAAAAGTGAAGGTAAAAATAATATTTAATCCAGTGCGACAAAAATAAACAAAAGGCGAGTGCAGCTGGGAAGTGCTCTGAAGCATAGGGAAGTATGCAAAACAAAGAGGCTACATAGTAAACAAAAGAGAATGCAAAGACGTATGCAACGATACGTGCGGCAGGAGAAGTGTCCTCACCCGTACATGACAAATTCCCGACAAAGAAGGTAACTAAAGGCTCAATTTAAATAGTCCTGATTGCTAACAGAAAGCAGGTGCACGGATGAGCGCTCAAAGGCAGGCGTGAAGGTGCTGCAGGAGAACACCAACAAAACAGGAAAAACCATCAAAATAAGACAGGAACAAAAAATTTAATGTGGGTCATTATGGTGGTGCTTGGGGAACCAAATTCTGTCTATGGTGGTACATGGTATAAAAATGTTGCGAACCACTGGGTTATACTGTACAGTATGTGTGACTTGCCTAGAGTAAGTCAGCAATCTATGTCCAATAACTCCTTCAGCAATAAAGCAGCAATAAATGGGTTATACTTGTATAGCGCTTTTCTACCTTCAAGGTACTCAAAGCGCTTTGACAGTATTTCCACATTCACCCATTCACACACTGATGGCGGGAGCTGCCATGCAAGGCGCTAACCAGCAGCCATCAGGAGCAAGGGGTGAAGTGTCTTGCCCAAGGACACAACGGACGTGACTAGGATGGTAGAAGGTGGGGATTGAACCCCAGTAACCAGCAACCCTCCGATTGCTGGCGCGGCCACTCTACCAACTTCGCCACGCCGTCCCCATCGTTGGTTGATTGGTGCCAGAGAGTGCTGCTGAATGACCAAGTTTGTTGGCAGTCAGAACCATTGCAGTTATTGTGGTCTTCCATCTTTTTTTACATAATTTTAGCGTTATTGAACTGTGCATGTATCAAAAGCTCAAGAAACCTCATATAAATGTCTTGTTTCTCACTTCATCCTCATGAAAAAGTCTTAAACCTAACCTCATTGTAGAAATGCTTGTGACTTATAAAATGGTATTTCCTTCCTGCAATTATTTTAATATCAACCATGTCAGCCCTCAGTTGAGTTCACAGAGGTCCAGCAATTATATGTTTTGCACATTTAATAAAGTTCAAATGGACTTGATTCTGGTCCTTTTAACAGAAAGTGGGAATTGAGATCAAAGAGACATGCCATTAACTGACCTGACTGCACTTTTTTAAAGCTTAAAAATATGTTTTTGTGTTCCCATAGCTCTGTGTGGAGGTTATGTCTTTGGGAAAATTGGCACAATTCTTTCACCGGGATTTCCGGACTTCTATCCCAATTCTCTAAACTGCACCTGGACCGTAGAGGTGTCTCACGGTAAAGGTAAGAGCACAACTACACAATGTTAGCTCTCCTGCGTGAACAAAGACATCGCAACTAGAAATCTTTTGACGGTTACATTCTGTGTTGTTTCCTATTTCTGACACTGGACTCATCTTTTGACCCATCTAAAATACAAACAACTGTAATTTCCAAACTATAGAGCGCACCTAAGTATAAGCCCCACCTACCAATTTTTTGGATGAATTATATTTTGTACATATATTGACCGCACAAGTCTATAGGCCGCAGGTGTACACATTGAAATGTGAAATATGTACACGGATACCTTTGTTCATTCACAAGTTTAAAAAAAGGCAGTGCCTGCAACACGGAATACAGTAGCCTCCTCCTGCGGGCTGAAACTGCTGAAGTTATTCATCGCACGGTGGTCCGTCCTTTTGGGCCCCGTTAATGGTGGTTGATATCCGTTCCGTGAGGCGTTTGTTTCCTTTTTGGTGGCTAGTTTGATCATCTTCGGCTTTTAGGGTGTGTCTTGTGCATTTCGCCAGGTCTTTTCCATGATTAGGGTGAGTCCATAACAAGCTAAATGGCTGACTGAATGATTGTGTGAGTGCGCCTGATTTAATATGAACAATTTCATTGACCCACCTGGCAACTTGCCAGCAATTTCATTGGTCTGATGTGATAAGGCTAAATTTATTGGCGATATTCTGAAGCTCCTGAACCCTGAAAAACCCTACATTAGCCAAAGCACTGTATTAAGCGCAGGGTTCAAAGCATCGGAAAAACGTAGTGACTTATAGTCCGGAAAGTGCATTATGTAAGCGTGGTCACGATCACAATGTATCCCACTGAGCATCTACCACTTGTTTATGATACTGTTAATGATTATTCGTGAAAACAAGCAAAGTCTGCTCAAATAACATTCAATTCCATGAGAGAAATGTCATAACATTATTAAAATGTTAGAATTAAATTAATAGCCTCATGTTGAGATTTCAAGAACTGTTTTCTTGATGGCAGAATTTAAATTTAGATGAATCACCAGACCTTTTTGTTGTTGTTTTGAAAATTACAATGTCTTTGTAGCAAATTATTAGGCAGCACGGTGGAAGAGGGGTTAGTATGTTTGCCTCACAATACGAAGGTCCTGGGTTCGATCCTGCGCTCGGGATCTTTCTGTGTGGAGTTTGCATGTTCTCCCCGTGACGGCGTGGGTTCCCTCCGGGTACTCCGCCTTCCTCCCACCTCCAAAGACATGCACCTGGGGATAGATTGATTGGCAACACTAAATTGGCCCTAGTGTGTGAATGTGAGTGTGAATGTTGTCTGTCTATCTGTGTTGGCCCTGTGATGAGGTGGCGACTTGTCCAGGGTGTAGCCCGCCTTCCGCCCGATTGCAGCTGAGATAGGCTCCAGCACCCCCCGCGACCCCGAAAGGGATAAGCGGTAGAAAATGGATGGATGGAGCAAATTATAGTATTATAGAATGACTACTATGTTTAAGGGTGTGTCGTGGCACCTCTTTAATGTGCACTAGAGTAATGTCAAGCTTCACTTGATCATGAAATTCCCTTTTTGGGTAAGGACATATCTAGTTAAGTGTGTAAGTCTTTGCATTGTGTATTTGTATCTTATTTAACGTCCACAAACAGTGTGTATACATAAATATGCTTCTGGTGTGTATCTTACTAAAAAGTACTTTCTGTCTGGGTCTGTCCATCAACCATCTAAACGTCTATTCACCTGTCTGTCAATCCCTCCATTTAACCGTGACTTTTCCCAGGAGTTCACCTGATCTTCCATACTTTCCATTTGGAGGAGAACCACGACTACTTGTCCATCACGGAGGACGGCAATTTCCTGGTCCCAGTAGCCCGATTAACTGGCTCAGTGCTGCCCCCTAGTGTTAGAGCGGGGCTCTTTGGAAATTTCAGTGCCCAGCTACGATTCATATCAGATTTTTCCATGAGTTACGAGGGATTTAACATTACATTCTCAGGTAAGATGGCTGTTTTTTAGATTTTTTTTATAAAGATATCTTCAAAGTTGTATAACCAATAGACAAATGGTCAAAGATTTGTGGGCTATCAGTCCCTCCCAAACCACTGAAAAAAAGCTTCGCTAAATGTCTGCCCTGTTTTTTAACCAATTTTGCTTTAATTTTATAGGCATTTGCTAATCAGTCGACCCAATGTGTGCACCAAATGTAATGGTTATTTGGCTGAACACCCGTAATTTACAGTGGGTGTTTTTCTAGATAATCAATGTATACCCTTTTGTGTGCAGGAGTCCAAAAGTAGAATACTTAGCTGACACAAAAATACATAGTTATGTAGAAAAAATATGACACCTGAATAGGTGGACAAAGACTGCCCTTAAAGTCATGCAGTATAAAAGTGTGAATATCCATGTCTTCAGACTTTATGTGGAAACCTAATGTCTTCCCAATTTGTACAGAATACGACTTGGAGCCTTGTGAGGATCCAGGGGTACCTGCGTTTAGCAGACGAACGGGATTCAAATTTGAAGTCGGTGACTCGCTAGACTTCTCTTGTTTCCACGGTTACCGACTTGAGGGAGACGGCAAGATCACTTGCCTCGGTGGAGGCAGGCGAGTTTGGAGCAACACACTGCCCAGATGTATAGGTGAGACAATCTATTATACATACAAACTAAGATAAAGTGCGTTGGAGCGTTGTACAACTGAACTCAAAACACGTTTTTTGCTGCATTTCATTTAAATAGCAGTTTGGGAGGAGTTTATGCACAGTGTGATAAATTGGTAGTTTGCCGCTTTATTCTCATTGTCACTTTTTATGCTTGATTCTTTGCAAGGATATCTGGTAATATAAAATCTTCTTGGATGGTTATTGGAGGCATTTATTTTAAAACTTGTAAAGGTCCTTATCTTATTCTCATTGTTTGTTTATGCTGTAAGCATTGGTTTGCTTATATACTGGAAATGTCCTCACTTTATCTCGCCAAACACTCCTCGGGGAGATCCTTATATCATTAACTGCAATATGAGATGTGTTAATACTTTTGTTACTCTCATTTTCCCTATTCTAATTTATTCACACTTTTTTTTAAAGGCTTTTGTTCATCTCTCGTTCTCTCTCATTCTTCATTAATGGTTTTACCATTATTTTATTTAAAATGTTGTCTTTGTTGAAAGTTAATTTGATATTACAACTATGGCATGTTGCCCCATTATACTTTAATGATTCTCTTTTATTTTTTACATCCAAATAGTGGCCATTCCCACAATTTATATTTTATATACATATACAGTTTCAGTCTTGATTTAGTTCTGATGATGCATATATTTTGCATAATCATGAAGTCCAAGCTAAATGGATACACTCCTTATTTTGCTCACTGAAGAGACATAATCCTCTGTGCACCTTCTTAGTAGATCAGCTTTGCGTGCGCTATGAAATTTGCACATATTTTGGTACACGCAAACCTTTTGTAGATCAGGCCCATACTGTACTGAATTTAGGAGCCATGTTCTCATCTAGTGGCCAATACTACTAATGGTATGTTTGTCGATTTAGCCATTTGATTGCTTAAAAAGTCTTTTTGCAGGCTTTTAAATGCATAAATATTTACAAAAAAACAAACAAACAAAAAACAAATCTGCAACATTGTTAAAACTTTGAAGTTTGATGTGGCAAGGGACAACTGTACTCATGTAGACTTCGTTTGTTTTTCACTCTTGTGGTTATGTTTGACTATTGGGGCTTTAAATGCTTCCCACTTCAGGATCCTTTTTTTTGTAAAGTACATTTCAGTCTATGTCAGATATGGAACTGAGTGTCTTGCCCTTTTATTTTGTCACACAAGCTGAGTGTGGAGCCACCTCTTTGGGACCAGAAGGTGTTCTGGTCTCTCCGAACTTTCCTTCCAACTACGACAATAACCATGAGTGCATCTATCGCATCACCACAGAGAAGGGACAAGGAATTATGCTTAAAGCCGAAAGCTTCTCTCTGCAGGATGGAGACTATCTCAGGGTATTTGTCCACACACGCACATGCACATGCACACGCACACGCACTCACGCACTCACACATGCACTCAAGCAAGAACACACGCATATGGATAAAGTGCATAAACTTATATTCAGATTCACACACACAGAATACAAGTCAGGACCACACATGTATGATTTACTTTTTACACCAACCCACTTCAACACACAATTACATATTTTGCTATTTGACACCAATAAGGTCTATACTGGAACAAACAAAGCATCAATTAAAAAGTAGAATCTTACATAAAAGATCAAGACTCCAAATTTATAAGCACACTATTTTTTTTGAGCAATTAATAAGTATGTGCATTATTTATGTGCATTGATTGCATAGAGTAAAAGCAAATGCTTGTGAAAGTACATACAGTACAGTACAGATGGGTACATTTGAACCAATAACAACTGGTGCCTGGGAAAACTCAACAATACCAATGTTCAGTACTTTTGTATGTTAATGGGTTAATAATTTATTATTATTTGACATTTAACAGTGAGCTGATGATGATAACTTTGCTGCATAGTTGTTGCTGCTTGATTTATTACACTACTGAGTCTCATTTGCAAGTATTATATACAAACTCCGTTTTCATGAGTTGGGAAATTGTGTTAGATGTAAATATAAATGGAATATAATGATTTGCAAATCATTTTCAACCCATATTCAGTTGAATATGCTACAAAGACAACATATTTGATGTTCAAACTGATAAACATTTTATTTTTTTGCAAATAATTATTAACTTTATAATTTGATGCCAGCAACACGTGACAAAGAAGTTGGGAAAGGTGGCAATAAATACTGATAAAGTTGAGGAATGCTCATCAAACACTTATTTGGAACACCCCACAGGTGAACAGGCAAATTGGGAACAGGTTGGTGCCATTATTGGGTATAAAAGTAGATTCCATGAAATGCTCAGTCTTTCACAAACAAGGATGGGGCGAGGGTCACCACTTTGTCAACAAATGCGTGAGCAAATTGTTGAACAGTTTAAGAAAAACCTTTCTCAACCAGCTATTGCAAGGAATTTAGGGATTTCACCATCTACGGTCCGTAATATCATCAAAGGGTTAAGAGAATCTGGAGAAATCACTGCACATAAGCAGCTAAGCCTGTGACCTTCGATCCCTCAGGCTGTACTGCATCAACAAGCGACATCAGTGTGTAAAGGATATCACCACATGGGCTCAGGAACACTTTAGAAACCCACTGTCAGTAACTACAGTTGGTCGCTACATCTGTAAGTGCAAGTTAAAACTCTCCTATGCAAGGGGAAAATCGTTTATCAACAACACCCAGAAACGCTGTCGGCTTCGCTGGGCCTGAGCTCATCTAAGATGGACTGATTAGAGATGCGCGGTTTGAGGACACAACCGCGGAGTCCGCGGATTATCCGCGGGTCGGGCGGTTGAAATAAAAAAAAATTAGATTTTATCCACGGGTCGGGTCGGGCGGTTGAAAAAAAAAAAAAAAAGATTTTAAATAGATTCAGGCGGGTGGCAGTAAAACCAATTCGGAAATATATATACATAGTTAAATGTTGTTACCCACATACGAAAAACGAGCAGGCACCTGCAGCATATGCCACAACAGAAGAAGAAAAAAAAAAGAGAATGCAACGCCGGCAGCAAACGTGGTATGCGACAAACTAAAAAAGGGAATACTAAAGACCAGGGGAAAAAAAGGCCAGAAAAGTTCAGCGTGGACTCGTTTTTATGAGGTTGTAAATCAGGATGATAGTAATGCTGGCTACGTGATTTGCAAGAGCTGTGACGCTGTTTATGTCTACGACAGTCACAAAACCGGGACATCTAACATGGTGCATCACATTTGTGCAAAACCCCGAACCTCCACAAACACCCTGAGCATGAGCAGTTTCGTCCGCCGTGATCCCAGAAGAGTGCCACAGGATGTTAAAACAAGATAGAACGCAGCTGCCTGCAGCAGTTTGAGTGGCGCGAGCGCGCTTGGAGGTGCGCTCAGCGCGGCTCCCAGATGATTGCGCACTAGTGTGTGTCTGGGCCGTGACAGCGTGGCACGCATTGAATGTCTCTGCTCAATTGGATCAGTCTCCTTTCTTTAACAGGCAAAAGCTTTATAACCTCACTAATGCCTTGCATTGTCTATATTAGATATATAACAATGGGCGGGTGCGGGCGGGTGCGGTTTTGATTAAATGTTAGTTCGGGTGAATGCGGATGGTTGACGACTTTTGTGATGCGGTTGCGGATGAAATAATTGCCTATCCACGCATCTCTAGGACTGATACAAAGTGGAAAAGTGTTCTGTGGTCTGACGAGTCCACATTTCAAATTGTTTTTGGAAACTGTGGACGCTGTGTCCTCCGGACCAAAGAGAAAAATAACCACCCGGATTGTTATAGGCGCAAAGTTGAAAAGCCAGCATCTGTGACGATATGGGGGTGTATTAGTGCCCAAGACATGGGTAACTTACACATTTGTGAAGGCGCCATTAATGCTGAACGGTATATACAGATTTTGGTGCAACATATGTTGCCATCCAAGCAACATTACCATGGACGCCACTGCTTATTTCAGCAAGACAATGCCAAGCCACGTGTTACATCAACGTGGCTTCAAAGTAAAAGAGTGCGGGTACTAGACTGGCCTGCCTGTAGTCCAGACCTGTCTCCCATTGAAAATGTGTGGCGCATTATGAAGCCTAAAATACCACAATGGAGACCCCGGGACTGTTGAACAACTTAAGCTGTACATCAAGCAAGAATGGGAAATAATTCCACCTGAGAAGCTTAAAAAATGTGTCTCCTCAGTTCCCAAACGTTTACTGAGTGTTGTTAAAAGGAAAGGCCATGTAACACAGTGGTGAACATGCCCTTTCCCAACTACTTTGGCACGTGTTGCAGCCATAAAATTCTAAGTTAATTATTATTTGCAAAAAAAAAAAAAAGTTTATGAGTTTGAACATCAAATATCTTGTCTTTGTAGTGCATTCAATTGAATATGTGTTGAAATGGATTTGCAAATCATTGTATTCCGATTATATTTACTTCTAACACAATTTCCCAACTCATATGGAAACGGGGTTTGTAGTAGATTTTGCATGCAGTTGTTTTTACAAAACGTTAAATGACAGTAATGTACAGTATGAACTACGTATGTTGTGTTGCCCAGCTAGAAAGTAGTCTTTGCCATAAAGCTGGGTGTGCCAGTCTAGTTTTTTGTTGAGCCCCACAAAGTGTTTACACTGTAAGTATTATACCTTTTACATACCATCTGTTTGATTGTAACATGCATCTTAGTTGTAAGTTGCACACAATTTGGAGGTTTAAAAATTGCCATGTAAAATCGCTATGGCTAATCAGTAACATGTATATGGCACAGCTTATGTAAATTAGCATCGAGCTAGCACATTTCGAAAAGCTGAACCTCATTGTACGGTTGAGTGTCTTTTATCAGGCATATTTGCTTTATTTGCATGGAAAATTGCAACGTTACCTTGAGGTGGTCCAGCTGCGTCTGCTTTGAGTGCTGCTTGAGTGCTTGTTTGAGCTAAGTGTTTGAGCCGGTGTTGAGTCTCTGCCACCGGATACGACGTCATATGTAACAGAATGTATCAAAATAAGGCACCTTTTGATTTTATGTACGGTACTGATGGAATTCAATTGGTACCTATAAAAGTACCAAATTCGGTATCCAACCCTTCATGTAGTTTTGCAGAAGAGAGTTGCAGCTGTCTTATTAGGAAATATATGACAACCCTGGTGCAAGTAACACATATTACTCATAGTAATACAAAAAGTGGTGGTGGTTTTAGATGTGAAGTGAACTGAATTGTTATTTTGATATAGCGCTTTTTCTCTAGTGACTCAAAGCGCTTTACATAGTGAACACCATTATATTTATTAGCCACATTTAAACCAGTGTGGGTGGCACTGGAAGCAGGTGAGTAAAGAGTCTTGCCCAAGGACACAACGGTTGTGAGTAGAATGGCGGAAGCAGGAATCAAACCTGAAACCCTCAAGTTGCTGGCACAGCCGCTCTACCAACTGAGCCACGCCGCCCTATGTGGACCACATACGCAATTGCCCAGGGGTGCATTCTGTAGGGGCGCTACAAGAGTGAGGGCAAGGAATTTTCATATTTGTTTGTGTTCAATGGTGCCCCCTTGGTTTGTTGGGAGAGTATCATCACAAAACAACATACCGTATTTTTCGGACTATAACTCGCAGTTTTTTTCATAGTTTGGCCGGGCTCCAGTGTGACTTATATATGTTTTTTTCCTTCTTTATTATGCATTTTCGGCAGGTGCGACTTATACTCCGGTGCGACTTATACTCCGAAAAATACGGTATATGTCAATGTAAACAAGGAAAGGATGACAAGCACATTTGAATTAGAATTGGGGCGGTATAGGTCGGTTGGTAGAGCGGCCGTGCCAGCAACTTGAGGGTTCCAGGTTCGATCCCCGATTCCGCCATCCTCGTCACTGCCGTTGTGTCCTTGGGCAAGACACTTTACCCACCTGCTCCCAGTGCCACCCACATTGGTTTAAATGTAACTTAGATATTTGGTTTCACTATGTAAAGCGCTTTGAGTCACTAGAGAAAAGCGCTATATAGATATAATTCACTTCACTTCACTTCACTTCAATTAGCACGATTGCAACATCGCAAAATCATGTAAGCAGTGGAGGCTTCTGGCATACAGCGGCAGGGCAACATTGACCCTAGAACCTGGAGAAAAAAACACTGCGAATCTGAAAAAATTGCATCTTAAATTTGTTAAGAAAAAAAAGGGAAAACTGCCGAAAAAGAGGAACATTTCTATCGGCACACACATTTAGAAAATCAAGACGTCATTTCCTGCAATTGGTTGCATTTAGATTTATTTTCATCTACCAACCTCTTTTAGCTGTCTTTTTGACACTTACTTGTCACATGTATTTTTTAATTTAAATTATTTTTTAGTAGATAATTTACTAACATTATTATCATTGAAAATGCAATGTAAAACTATATAACAAGCATGCAAAGAACTGTTTCAACAAATGTGTCCCATTTGGCAACTCTATCCTGTAGCCACTGCAGAATTACGTCAAATTATCTCAAGCCATCTCACGTCTGATGTCCCCATTGCGTCGTGTACGTTAAGAGCAGCGATAATGGTTATTTTACAGTTGTGACTTTTGACACAGACGCTATCTAAAATTGTTTGTGTTCCCGATGCCTCCTAGCAGTATTATCAGGCCTGAGGGTATGGTTAAGCCAGTATGTGTTCAGATTGTATTATCACATTTCAGTAGGACTGTTGACTGAGCCCGTGTGTGGTTGGATTGTATTAGCAGGGCTTCGTCTGACTTTCCAAAAAGCTTAATTTGATTAAAAAAAATATATAAAAAATGGTGCAAATGTTTCCAACGAAATAAGCATTAATAAAGAATAAATCCTGTTATTTTAAGGTGACATCATTGTGGCCAACAATCAACTCCGATGAACATTTTGGTATGTCATAGAAGGCAGCTGTTTTTTTTGTCGTATATGTGAGACTATATTAGTTTTGAATAGCGTATGTATAAGGGTATGTGTAGATACGCCAACTGGTGTGTTCGTTGGCAAATTTTACTTTAAAGTAAACCCAGATTGTACTTTAGATCAAACTTAGCAAATTTTAAGTAAATAATTGATGTGCATTTAACTAAAACATTTAAGAAATGTTCATGTATGACATTCTGACGATAAAATGTATTTGCATCCAAATATTGGTCTCTTTAAATTAATCTGCAATGTGCAAGAGAGTAGCATTCTGTCATTAATTATGATTAGGGCTGTCAAAAATCAACATATTTAATCGTGATTATTCCCATTTTGTTCATAATTAACTCAAAATTAATCGCGATTAATCACAGATAGATATACTTTTACAGCATTAATAAGTGTACCCTAGACAGATCATTTTAAACACCATGAAGGGACAATTAATTTGCTTTATGGAAATGTGTTTTAAACATTTTTTTTAAACAGCTCAACACAAGAAGGCCAAACACGATTAAATAACAATAAAAGAAAAATAAAAAAGCTGCTGTTTGTTGGTGTCTTGCCAAATTTTGTAGAAATACAAAATTTGTATTCCTGCTGTAGGAGCACTTGCATACACTTCAATGTTTTGATACCAGTTTCACGCATTGATAACACAAAATGTGGTTTGTTATGATCATGCTTTGATTGTCAAAGATGTTTGGTAAAATCAATGTATTCATTTTCTACCACTTGTCCCTTTTGGCGGGGGGCTGGAGCCTATCCCAGCTATAATTTGTGATATTTCTGTGCCTGAATAAATGTGTTTGATATTCTGTACATTACACATATTGTACAAGTTAATGGTCTTTATATTGCTGCATGACAATGTTTTAACATTCTCTATTAATTAATAAAATGTAATATTTAGCCTGCTCATCATTCTGTAATTGAGGACTCGACCACATCATGTTATACAAAAATGTACATAATATTTCAGCCAGCCAGAAAAATCCCCCGCCCCATTTTCCTCAACTATTTATTTAGGTGCAATTATCATAGAATAACATTACAAAACATCTCTGACAAAGCATGATCTTAATGTAAGACATTTTTATTTTGTCAATGTAGTTAAACCGGATTTAAAGCGTAACACTTTTATTTTGAAGACAAAAAAGTGTGTGATAGGGTTGAGAAATGCTGCAATGAGGTGGCGACTTGTCCAGGGTGTACCCCGCCTTCCGCCCGATTGTAGCTGAGATAGGCTCCAGCGCCCCCT
The DNA here is from genome assembly GCF_033978685.3 of Nerophis lumbriciformis. Taxonomy (NCBI): domain Eukaryota; kingdom Metazoa; phylum Chordata; class Actinopteri; order Syngnathiformes; family Syngnathidae; genus Nerophis; species Nerophis lumbriciformis. The sequence continues at coordinate 37,067,942 of NC_084553.2, read as the reverse complement.
GCGACCCCAAAGGGAATAAGCGGTAGAAAATGGATGGATGGATGGAGGTTTGAGAAATGTCTTGACACGTTTTGATGTCGGATTGACTGTTTGCAATGGAAAAAAGTCTCCTTTCGACTTCCTGCCGACTGTTTTTTATTTCTGTTGAGCTTTTATGCCATCTTTATGCAATCTAAACACGGAAGTGAAACACCATCCACCTCTGAACGACGCACGCAGCAGGGATTTACTGCAGTGATGTCATCTCTTCTCACGCTGAAAAATAGCCCTTTCTTGTCGGAAGAACAACTTGCCATGGCTTTAAACCTGATATTTTTCATAAGGTCGCCTTTCCTTTGTCCATTTCTGCTCGCTTGTGGCTCAGCTTGTGGCATATGAACTGCAGCCAAGTTACCCCCCGCTCTGACACGGCCCGAGGGTAAAAAAGGACGCGTGTGGGTTAATGGCCCTAATTATAATTCATCTAAAAGTAATTGTGTGATTATTCAAGTTTAAAAAAAATAATATAATGAAAAATATGATGCAAAAAATTATATAAACCCTGACTGTACTTAAGATAAAACTGTTAAAACAAGTTGTTGAACAAATAAATGTAGTTCTGATAAATGATTACTTGTTTAACACTTTTGAATATATATGTACATTTATATATAAACATATACCGTATATGTGTGTGTGTATATATATACATGAATGTATCAAAACACTGCGGATTACTGTAAACTAAAATGTAGGTTATTTGATTGACAAAGCCTTCGACTTTGAGGATTTCGCTATATCTGATTGATCTAGAGCAGGGGCTGCAACCTCTTTTTCTCAAAATGTTTTCCACCTATTCCACTGGAAATAAAATAGAATTGGGCCAAAAAACGTTTTTAAAATTGTTCATCTTTTTCATTTTTCGTTTTAAAGGAAAAACAATTCCTTCATGTTAAATGAAACTATTTTTTTTATTTAGTTTTTTATTTTTTGGCAAGTATTCATGGTTAACTTAGCCAAGGGGTTGCACACTGGAGAGGCTTCCAGTCTCTTTTACTCGCCTTTATTGCACCTCAGGGTTCAGCCTGTGCACGTTCCAGGCCTCACAGACCGCCGGAAATGATAGAACTCTCTTTGAAAATGCTCACTTTTCTCACTCCAGGGTTGAAAATAAATCTGAAGGAGCCGCAACAAGGAGGTAGAATAACCACATGCGGCTCCAGAGCCACGGGTTGCAGACCCCTGATTTGGAGCCTAGTATTTAACAACAAATCAGTAAGAGGCAGCATATTTTCCAAAAGTTGGAGTGTCTCCTAAAAATATGTTTATTTGGAATCGGGCATATAACAGGCAAATATTGGATATGTTAACTGGGAAGATTAGACAAAAATCCATTGCGCAAATGGTTATAATATGCCAGATTTGAATTGAGTTGGAAAATCAAGGCTCTTCCGAGTGAGCTTTGAATAGAGCAACAAGTGAGACAGAGGGATTTGCTGGATATATTTGCAAATGCCAGATGGCAAATCTCTCAAATTGTTTTTTAAATATACTTATGACTAAAATTTAAAAAAAGTTTCCTTTGTAGGTTGTCTTGGCTTTAGAAATGGGAAGTGAACACCTCCAGAAGAAGCTTGAGGTGAATAATTCCAACAAAAGCCATTTGTTTGACAGTTCCATTAAGTTTAAGGCCAAAAGTGAGCAGATCATTACAGTTCTACAAACTTTTTGCATTTAAAACATGCTAATAACGTGCTTGAACCAAATTTGATCCAATAACCCGACCATGAGGTTAAAAAAAGACGATTTTTGTTATATACGGAAAGAGCTGGTTGGAGGGTTAAGAGAGTCCGCCAGACAGTGGGAACAGGGTGGCAGATGGTGACATGTTGATTTATGAGCTGCAGGGCTTTTCATTAACCATACTGAGTTTTACACAAGCGCACAGCGTCAGAGAGGGAGGGAAAATTAGGGGATAGTGATGTTGGAAGTGGGGAACATGGAAGGGAAAACATGTTGGACATTTTTTTTTTATTACGTTGATTGCTTTCTCGCCTTTGTTTCACATATTCGACTTGTCTACTATGCCGTGTGCTTTGGGTGGAGCATCTTCTTTCACCTCATGTCATAATGTCTAATTTGACAGAAATCTACAGAAAGATACCCAAGCAGAAGTTTGAATTGGATTTTGGTAAAGGACATTTTATTTCACAACTAAACAAAGGTTGAGAAGTTGCACACACGCACAAACACACCTCCTCTGTAGTTACATATGATTTACTAATATTTTTGTAATCATCTGACAGATGGCAAATGACTAATCACTATTTTAGTGAGCCCGCTGGCCAAGTGCGGCTCGCTGGACAAGTGCGGCCCGCTGGCGTCTTCAGTTTGGCCCGCGAGACGCCATGAGCTGGATAAGGAATCCTGCCCGCGAGTGTTTCCAAATTAATTTCACTCATTGCCGCAACTATGTCGCCGTGTTGCAAACAATGAGAGTAAAACAGGTCAATGTCTTTGAATTGTGAAGTGAATATAGCATAGCATTTACTTCCATGACCCAGTCCAAGCAACTTTTCCTAACTTGTTGCGCAAAAAAAATAAAAAATGAAAGCAGCACAAAAAGTCACAGTCGCACATATAACAAACTGCTCACTGAATGTTGCGGATATTATAAACATTTTTTCCAAATACCATAACAAATTCTAAACCACACCCATTTAAATCCATTACAATGCATGATGGGAAAAATGCAAACATTCTCTCCACACTTATCCATGTTTGCCGAATTTTAGCTGCTTGATATTTCTGATTGATTACAAAAATTTAAGGAGGTTCTCAGGGAAATAAACAATGTAGGAGTCGAACTTTCACATACTCTTAATATTCAATTATATTCATTGTTATTATATTTCCATTATAATAATATAATATGTACACATAGGCTATATAGATGGTTACTTAACAATCAGTCGAAAAAACGTTTTGCCCAGTGCCGCCCCCAAGTCAAAAGTTTTGCACTCCGCTGCACTAATAGAAAGAAGATGTTTAGCTTGATGGCAGCCTTGTTTTTTAACCCATCTCGTTGCAATCTTAAGGACTTGCGCTTGTCAGTCCTCTTTCATGGCGATTGGGCTAAACACCCTAAACTTACAGTGGGTGCTTTGTAAAGCACATTGAGCTGTTGGTGAACCCTACTTTTGTGGTCAAACTTTGGAATTGGTGTGGTGTATTTGTCACAAAAATAATAGCACAGGTCACACAATAGGGCTGCATGTTTTGACAAATGTTGACTATTGCGTACAGTGGTTCAGTAGTAGATGAATCATGACTGTACATTAAGTAGGGGTGCTGTAAAAAATGTATTTACATTCAATTGCGATTTTTATTTAGTAACATTCTAGATAAAAAAAGTTTGACCAAGGCATTTTTTCAGTCAAGAGCTTTACTATTAGTTAAAACACAAATGTTCTTTGTAGGGATGTCCGATAATCTCGGACGATAAATGCGTTAAAATGTAATATCAGAAATTATCGGTATCGTTTTTTTTTTGTGTGCTTTGTTTGTTTGTTTTTTTATTAAATCAACATAAAAAACATAAGATAAACTTACAATTAGTGCACCAACCCAAAAAACCTCCCTCCCCCATTAACACTCATTCACACTCATTCACACAAAAGGGTTGTTTCTTTCTGTTATTAATATTCTGGTTCCTACATTATATATCAATATATATCAATACAGTCTGCAAGGGATACAGTCCGTCAGCACACACGATTGTTTGTGCTGCTGGTCCACTAATAGTACTAACCTTTAACAGTTAATTTTACTCATTTTCATTAATTACTAGTTTCTATGTAACTGTTTTTATATTGTTTTACTTTCTTTTTTATTCAAGAAAATGTTTTTAATTTATTTATCTTATTTTATTAATTTTTTTTAAAAGTACCTTATCTTCACCATACCTGGTTGTACAAATTAGGCATAATGTGTTAATTCCACGACTGCATATATCGGTTGATATCGGTATCGGTTGATACCGGTATCGGTAACTAAAGAGTTGGACAATATCGGAATATTGGATATCGGCAAAAAGCCATTATCGGACATCCCTAGTTCTTTGTCACCTATAACACAAAGCTAAAGTGTCTATGAATTGTTTTGATAGCTTAGCGTTTACTGGATTGTATTTAGCTTAGCCCTAACCGTTGGTGGGTATAGTTTATTTTGTTTTGATCAAAACACATACATATACTGCATGTTCAGTCCTTACATTCATTGGGTTCAGTATTGACTTTGCAGTGGTATTGTTTTCGCTACATAAAGGTAATACCTTGTTTTGCCTTCATCCCATAATGGACAAGGTTGTGATCATCTAATGGATTCCACATATTGTAGTTTAATGCAATAATGTGTTAATCCCTGTGTAGTGAAAATGTAAATGTAGTGTGACTGGGGCAATTTTTGGTAATCAGAAAAGTGGTAGGGACAAAATATTGTAGCTGTCATCACTAATCCGTCAGGATGTCCCACGACGCCAGACAGTGTTATGGAGAATTGGTGCTGCAGAGTGGGGATACTTCCCTTTAAACGGCAGCCTGCTTGTGTCTCGCACAAATGTCATGCTCTGCCATCCAAATTTCTTGCCTATAAGGAGACAGACAGTAGAGACTAAAACATATATCTCCCTGAGCACCTGGGGGGAGCCTGAGCACCGGCTCCCCGCAGGGCTGCAACCTGAGTCCGCTGCTGTTCACGTTGATGACTCATGACTGCTGCGCCAGGTCCACTACCAACCACATTGTGAAGTATGCGGACGACACGACAGTAGTGGGCCTCATCCGTGACAACAACGACATGGACTACAGGGAAGAGGTGAAACATCTGGTTGACTGGTGCAGAACCAACAACCTGGTCCTGAATGTCAACAAGACCAATGAGATCATCGTTGACTTCAGGAAGCACCAGTCCAGCCACGCTCCACTCTTCATCAACGGCACAGCAGTGGAGATAGTAAGCAGCACCAAGTTTCTGGGGGTGCAGATAACTGACAATATAACCTGGTCCCTACACACCGGAGCTCTTGTAAAAAGAGCTCAGCAGCGCATGCACTTTTTGCCTCGGATGAAAAGAGCACAGCTCCCTTCCCCCCATTCTCACCACATTCTACAGAGGCACTATAGAGAGCCTGCTGACCAACAGCATCTCTGTCTGGACTGGAGCCTGCAATGCCTCAGACTGGAAGTCTCTCCAGAGAGTGGTGAGGACGGCGGAAAAGATCATCAGGACTCCTCTTCCTCCTATCCAGGAGATCGCAAAAAGGGCTCAGAAAATCTGCAAAGACTCCTCCCACCCCCACCAAGGACTGTTTTCACTGCTGAACTCTAGAAAGAGGTTCCGCAGCCTCCGAAGCAGAACCTCCAGGTTCTGTAACAGCTTCTTCCCTCAGGCCGTAACACTCTTGAACGCATCATAATTGACCCCTCAACTCCCCCCAAAATGGATTAACTCGCTGGAATGAAAAAGACAATATAACATACATCCATAAACGTGGACGCATGTGGAAAAGTGCAATATATTTATCTGTACAGTAACCTATTTTTTTATTTATATATGCACCTTATTGCTTTTTTTATCCTGCAGTACCATGAGCTTATGTAACAAAATGTAATTCTTATCTGTACTGTAAAGTTCAAATTTGAATGACAATAAAAAGGAAGTCTAAGTCTATAATGTCAAGCTGTCCCTTTAGAACAAAAACACAACACAAATGATAGTATAGGCTTAATCGGACACAGAAATAATCCTCAGAAATTGCATTATCATGGGAACATTGACAAACATTTACTTCGAGACAAGTACAAATGACTAAGTAGTTGGTTCTGCATGCGCTACTTAAATACACAACATAGCCAACCAGTGGCTGTCACTATTGATGTGTAGTGCTATGTCTGCAGCCTGGCCATATATGTTATGATTTATATATGTTATGGCCAATGTTACATGTATGTGTAAAGTAAACAACCTACTCCAGTTACATTGAAATTCATAATATTAACACATAAGAATGAATGGCAAATAGATAGTATTTCTTGTTTGTGGTTCTTTATGGTTGTTTATGGTTGCTTATATCAAATGCATTTCAAAAACATGGATCACAGGTGGACACATTCTGAGCTCATTTTAAAGTCATTAACCATGACGATCATCATGTTTTTTTGACTGACAGGTGTACGATGGAGAAAACAGTTCATCTCGTCTCCTTGGCAACTTCACTCGTGAAGTCATGATGGGTCACGTCATCAATAGTACCTCCAATCATTTGTGGCTGGAGTTCAACAGCAATGCCTCTGGAACCACTCAGGGCTTTCACCTCACTTACACAAGTGAGTTAAAAAATATAGCTGTACAATATTTGTTATGCTTTTTATCAAAAACATACCCTTTTTCCTCTTGCAAACAACAACAACAACAACAATTTAGGATTAGTTACTGGGCAATCGGGTTTAGTGTCGTCGTCAAGTGATGCCTTTGACTGTTACAGCAAAAAAAAAAAAAAATGTGTCGTGCACTACAAAACTCTTGAGAATAGTTTTCACAGTCAGCAATATACCAATGTATTTCACTTCTGGCAGGGGAAGAAACTAGCTTTCAGATTTACTGTATAAGCAATTTTTGTAGAGGGTTAGGACCAAAGTGCAAGAGCAGCTCTGTAAACTAGCAAAAATTGGATGTCGATTCTTAAAGCACAACCACATGTTGGGTACAATGAATTTTGCCTCCAGGAATTATTGGAATAACATCATAAACTTGTTATTCTGCATATGATCACATCTCTCCCATTGTTAGGGTTTAAAAAAGTTTAATACTGTCCACTCAGGGAATTTAACACTCAAATAAATACATAATTAGAACTTTACAGGTACAAAAGTACAATAAACTGCTTTTATACCATCAAATCAAAATTGTAGTTGTCCTTCGCCACATTGTGCCTTGAAGTTTGCGGTATACTCTGTCACAGTTTTTTAAATATGTTCTGTGTATTTCAGGACTAAATTGAACTTTTTCAAGCATTAAATGAAATACTACAGTAGTATTAGCCACTCGAGCAGACATGGCTTCTAAAGTGGGTAATTTTTGTATTCTTTGTCTTCTAATATTTTGTCTGCAAAAGTGAGTATGTGGATGTTATTTTTATTTTACGTGTACCGATGTTAAAATTGGGTTTACAAGCTCGTGAACACGTTTTTATGCTCTATGAAAATATTACATTTATAATAAATATTTCAAAATAACCAGCCATAAACGAGGGAAAACGTTACCTACTTTAAAAAAGATAAATCTACTTCAATAATTATAATTTTATATACCTTAGAATGGACTGTTACAAATTACACAAAATAATAAATTTTACACCCCTATGTATTTGTTTTCCACATATTCATTGAGAAGTACATTACTAACTAATACTACTAAACTTATTAGGTCTGTTACAAAAAAAAGACATCTAACCTACTTCTTCTTCTTTTAGGTTTTGACCTGATACGGTGTGAGGAACCAGGTGTCCCTAGTTATGGTTACAAAATCCAGGACGACGGCCATTATGCCAACACCTTTGTCCTTTACTCCTGCAACCCTGGCTACAGTCTCCATGGCAGCAGTACTCTGACCTGTCTTAGTGGGGACAGACGTGTCTGGGACAAACCACTTCCATCCTGTATTGGTTAGTATGCCAATAAAACATTCTATTCGAGCAACGTTTCCATTGTACAGTTTGGACAGAAATTTAGGCGGTTGTGATGTCAGTACAATTGGCTCTTAGGACAATTATGTTTGTCTGTTACGTTTCGGTGTAGAAGACCTGCAGTGTTGGGCTTGACCCCAGTATGCAAAGACGACAGGTGAAATGCATGTAGAACTGAAAAAAGTGGTGCAAAAGGGAAGTGCACAAAAAGACAAAAACAGCTATGCTGCATGGCGGTTCTACACACACAGCAAAAACAAAGATCCAGGCTTGTTCAAAGGACAGGGCTAGTATCTGATTGCCAACAAAGGAACAGTTGTGTTCTGATTGCCAATCAGTGACAGCTGGTGAAAAAAAACAGTACTCAGTCTGGAGCATAAGTCGCAAAAGAAGACAGACAGGAAGTGGAACTGAAAATAAGAGCGCTGGAATGGAAACAATGCAAAACACAGGAACATAAACAAAGTCCAAATCTGTCACGACAAGTCATGACATCTGTCAATGTTTTCCTAAAACATAAACAGATAACACATGTTGTCTAGAAGTCAACCTTGCTGTGGTCAAATGTTTTTTTTCTTGAGGATGCAATGGTATCGCATTATACTTTCTTTCAGCAGGTTTCATGCCCCAGGGTGCCACGAACCAAATGAGAGTTTGGTACCGGAAGGCACCAAAGCATTAACTGTCACCATGGGTTAGCATTTTCCTTTTTATCAAGTGGCTGCAGGGCTTGTGCTTTTATCCGGAATGCTGGCCAGTGTGGCCAAGACCAAATATTCATTGACCCGTGTGTTGCTCATCTAATATCGCTTTCCAGATGAAGCTCTGACCACACATGATCTTTACCGTTCCTATGCTGGGGAAGGCAGACCCTTTAATTGCTTCCAGTTTATCAGATGTAACATACTCCTATGTGTTCTTGCTCTGACTCAGACCCCCCCTGAATCTTAGAGTAAAGCCTGGCTCTTAGCGTCTACCTTCATCACAAGAGAGCTTGGCACTCTAAAGCTTTGAATTCCCCCCTCGCCAAGTATGGGTTGCTCAGTCCCACTTGTTGGTGAAGTGCAGAGACACACTTCACACACTTTTCCCATCATTCCAAGCCAGATGTTTGGGCCTGAAGCGACACAAGCACTGGAACACAGCGCGGAAGTAACCGAGTCGGACAACACCGTGCCCACAAGCTTTCACTAAACCAAGACACACATCACATGTTTGATCCCTTGACACTGCAGAAATCCCTGTGTACAACATGGCCTCTTGTCTCGCGGGCTCCCAGGGTCCTGTCATCACGTTAGCAACTTTGCTTTTACCCATCAAACCAGTGGATTGGGACGTGGTGGCACAGATACTGAGCTTCAACACTTCATAGCATATTTGACATCATTCACATGGGATCTTCTTACTTTATTTAGTCAATAAGGTCATGGCTTGATTTGTTTTGAACGTGCTTAACAAAATGACATCAAGGAACCTCATGTTTACACTTGCACAAGTCAACATGTCTGAAAAGAAGTAGGTAGAAGCAGGGTTTATTTAATCCGACCCCATCTCCATGTTTCAGCAATTATTGATAGTTTGTTCACTTCTTAAGCGGACCTATAATGATTTTAATCTCCATTTAAAACTAGGGCTGTGAATCTTTGGACACCACACAATTTGATTTATTTGATTCGATTCTTGGAGTAATGATTCGATTCAAATCAATTCCCGATTAAAAAAACAAAACAGCTTTGATACATTTCTATATTACTTAAAATAAAACTAGTTTTGTTTATTTTCTATATTACTTAAAATAAAACTAGTTTTGTTTATTACAATACTACCCAAACATTTAATAAAGTCAAATACAAATAAGGCAAGGAGAGAAGTATCCCACACTTCTCTTTTGTAAAGTAAATATGTTTAGCAGATACATCAACAATATGATTTACCAGAGTGTCTGGACAGGACCGATTAAAACATTAAATACAATTAATTTTAGATTTTTTTTTAATTGATTAAGAATCGTTACAAGTAATAATCGCGAATCATTCGACAATCGATTCTTTTTCACACCCCTATTTAAAACACCTCCTTGTAGTCTAAATAATATATCTTGGATGTGTTTCAGTGTTCATTTTGCTCATGCTCGTAGGTGGAGGCATTCCCAGATTACAAATGAAACAACGCCCCACCCTCTCCTAAAGTATCATAATTTATGGTTTGAGAATATTCACTGTACATATGTTGAAAATAAACATTACCGCTATTTTCTTTCCAGACACCGTTGAAAATAAACATTATATAAATTCAACCGGTCACAACATTGTGTACACCTGCCCAATCTCTGATTAATACAGACTCCCGAGCTGCATAAAAAAAGACGTTTTAACAGCATTTATTTAATTGCATGTCACATGTTAGTGTTATTGTATGGATGCCGATATCATATACAAATTACAATACATTGTCTACCATCTCTTGTTTTCTAAAACTACAGTAGAAAAGGGATTCATATGGCCCCATTCCTGGGTGGATCTCGCATGCAGTCTGCTAAAAATGATAGTAAGCGCCATTCTACACAGCAGCTGACGGTGTGGTCAAAGTTGGAATTACCACAACACACATTTTAAGATATTCAACACTCTATTGCAATCTGGCGACTAAAGTGGATAGTGCACCCACCAAATTCCTCACGTTTCATGTGCCAGGTCAACCGTGACAAATGGGGCCATCTTAGTTCCCTTCATACTGTAAGACAAAATGTCATTGTCACTTTAGGTCGGAGTTTGGTGGCTAATCCATTGTCATACTGGTACATCAAACAAACACAAGAATATATATTTTATAGAAATCAGAGCAAGTGGTAGGACATTAGGATAACACATAGATCACACAATAATTACTCTAGATAACACAACAACTCACAATATCCAGGCAGATGTCATTACTGTCTGTCAGTCTGTAAAGCAGAGGGGTTGGAGCCCGTATAGAAATGCCCATAGTAGCAGATCTGTCAATCAAACGTCAAAATACTCAAAAACCCTGCGGGCAGAGGTATCCAAATACATGAACCTTATGATTAGAGCCTTTGAAATTGTTTAATAAGTGTATCCAACATTGTAACAATATGTATAAGTTAGAACATTAATCATAGGTCCCCTTTAAATGTAACCATTTCCTAGAAGGGGGTAAAATGTGCAGCAATAGATTGCCTATGCAGTGATGAAAAAAATTAAAAAGGAAGAACAAAAGGAAGTAAATACATGTTTAAAGAAGCAGTTGCACATGTGACAAAGGTTTGATGCATTGGAGCATAATGTAGAGTTGACCCAACACCCTGTTTAGCAATTATTTATTTGGCAAATAAGTCATATAATGACTCTTCAAAAATGTCCTACAGACTGTCCACTAAATATGAAGTTTGGCTTGACATTGGCTGTGCATATTCAACAAAGGAAGTCCTGTAAGGATTCCTAGGTTGTACTGTGTGGGCTCTTGGAACGTTTTAATTTCTAATTCCCAAATGCGCAGCTAGATATTGTCTCTCTCGCTAACCTGCCTGCAAACCTGTGCTCTCAGAGGCAGGACATGGCCTAATTTGGTTGCTAATGGCAACTACAAAGAATAGACGAATGTGTGTGTGTGTATGTATATGCTTGTGGACCTAAAATGTGTGTTTGTGTGTGTGTGTGTGTGTGTTTGTCCACATGTTTATTCACAGTCACTCATTCATTTGCAGCTTCTTTGTTGCTGCCTTATTTCAGGTAAGCCAGCAGCCAGGAGAATACTTGCTGGCTGGGCCCTGGGCTAAATACCTCTACAGCTACCATTGCATCTTCCTCCTTTGTCATTCTGTGGGCCATTTGTCACTTTTCCTTTATGCGTGTCTCTCTCCCTGTCTGTCTGACTTAATACAATGTCTGCTAGTACCGCCATGTAGATGAGGTGGTTTTGCCCGGGGTACTTTCTATACCCTACTTTATGAGTAGTCAAAGAGAGAGGCTGTCTTTACTCCATACCAGTGGTGAGGGACTGTCTTGTTCTGTATATGTGTAGGCCTGCCACTCATCTGTCTTTGGAACCAATGCTATCAAATCAACACCGTACATTGCACGATCACAGAAACAATATAGACGCATACATTAGTTTTCTTTCTCACCCAAACTAATTTCCAATCAGCAGAGATATGCTCGTTCATTAGACCAGTGTTTTTCAACCACTGTGCCGCGGTTTAGTGTGCCGTGAGATACAGTCTGGTGTGCTGTGGGACATTATCTAGTTTCACCTATTTGGGTTAAAAATATTTTTTGCAAACCAGTAATTATAGTCTGCAAATTATGTGTTGTTGTTGAAAGTCGGTGCTGTCTAGAGCTCGGCAGAGTAACCGTGTAATACTCTTTCATATCAGTAGGTGGCAGCAGGTAGCTAATTGCTTTGTCGGGAACAGCAGGAGGCAGTGTGCAGGTAAAAAGGTATCTATTGCTTAAACCAAAAATAAACAAAAGGTGAGTGCCCCTAAGAAACGGCATTAAAGCTTAGGAATGGCTATGCAGAACTAAACTAAAACTGAACTGGCTACAATGTAAACAAAAACAGAATGCTGGACGACAGCAAAGACTTACTGTGGGGCAAAGACAGCGTCCACAAAGTACATCCGAACGTGACATGACAATCAACAATGTCCCCACAAAGAAGAATAAAAACAACTGAAATATTATTGATTGCTAAAACAAAGTAGATGCGGGAAAAATCACTCAAAGGAAGACATGAAACTGCTACAGGAAAATACCAAAAAAAGACAAAAAGCCACCAAAATAGGAATGCAAGACAAGAACTAAAACACTACACAGGAAAACAGCAAAACAACTCAAAATAAGACACGGTGTGATGTGACAGGTCGTGACAGTACACAACTTTTTACTGTCAATTGAGTTTATTTGTTTAATAAAATCTGCTGGTGGTGTGCCTCCGGATTTTTTCAACGCAAAAAATGTGCCTTGGCTCAAAAAAGGTTGAAAAACACTGCATTAGACAACCTCATGCTCTCACTCATGACTTTTTCTCTTACTTTCTGCTAAATGCAGCTGCTCACTGCAACACAAATACAAATTACAGAAAATGGCAGTTCCCTCCTGCATTAAGCATTATTTTATGCCTAGACTCTCAACCCTCCTGGGAGATCTTTAAGGGAAAAACAGATACTACAGCGAAGTCATTCACCAACCTTGAAAGTCTAAAGCTGGAGCTTAAGCTGCAGTTCAAGGTTGATTTTATGATTCGAGCATGTCTATACTGTTTCTCATTTGAGTCATCCTTCACACCTCTTGGTAATTTAAAACAAAGTAAAGGAAAAGCCTCTTATTGAGTTGAATAGCTTAATATGGCTTTAAGAAAATAGACTAGAAGACGATGGTTATTGATACCAGTAATCTGCTGGACGCAATAATTAGAATTACGGTGTTAACAGTTCAAAGAATGAAGTTTTATTGGCCTTATTGTTATTAGTTGTTAATCTTATAAGAGGTAATGTTTATTCACAACACTCCTTGATGGATTAGAATTTGATTTACAACTCAGAGGGCAGTAAGTCAGCAACAGCAAAGTTTGTTTACTGTAATCCAAAACAACAGTTTGTTGTCTGGTCCCTGGTGGTTCTACAATATATTCTCTGTGAAAGCAAGAGACGATAGTAGCTGCAAATCAAGCAGTAGAGAATACAAGTGGTGTTTGACAATATATCCATCTTGCCTCTTTGCAGCGGAGTGTGGGGGTCATATAACTCGGGCAGTGTCTGGACGTATCCTGTCCCCGGGATACCCCGCCCCGTATGACAACAACATCCACTGCACCTGGACTGTAGAGGCTGATACTGGCAAGACTATAAGGTATTTATCAGAAAGCTGGATAAACCACTGTAGAGGTTAGCTTAGCTCTTTGCTACTAGACATTACATAAAGTTGGTGAACAAGTTTTATGATACAAAGACTATGATTCTCACCATTCACAAGACCGTCAAGTCTTTGACATAGCCATTAATTAAAGATAGGCATTCTCTGCCAAAGACACTGCGAGGTATGTTAGGACATCACATTAGTTATTATGTTTCTATCTGTTTTTTGTATGTGTGTGTGTTTGGTGTATTTGATAATGAAGATAGCATCATATGTATATTGTCAAATAATGAACAGCTGTTTATGTTGTGGGATTTTGTTTTTATTTTTAGTCTCCACTTCATCGTCTTCGACACTGAGATCGACCATGATATCATGAGAGTTTGGGATGGCCCGTCAGGGCCGTCAGATGGAGGGATCCTTTTGAAAGAGTGGTCGGGTCCAGCTCTACCTGAAGATATCCACTCGACCTTTAACATACTGACACTTCAATTTGATGCTGACTACTTCATCAGCAAGCGGGGATTTTCAATCCAGTTCTCTAGTAAGTGTTCTTCCCTTATAGTACTTAATGTCAAATAACAACATGCTGAATGATTGAATGAGTAGAATAAATGTGGCAAGTCTTGCGCTTGATGTAACTCGTTTTTTCGGTATTTACAACGGCCTATTAAATTGTTTATATATTTTTTTAACTATTAGAATTCTGGATATATACATATATATATATATATATACATATATATACATATATATATATACACATATATATACATACATATATATATATATATATATATATATATATATATATATATATATATTCACACACATATATACACATATATAAATATATATATATACATACACATTCATACATACTTATACATAGGGCAGCACGGTGGAACAAGGGGTTAGTGCATGTGCCTCACAATACGAAGGTCCTGAGTAGTCCTGAGTTCAATCCCGGGGTCGGGATCTTTCTGTGTGGAGTTTGCATGTTCTCCCTGTGACTGCGTGGGTTCCCTCCGGGTACTCCGGCTTCCTCCCACCCCCAAAAACATGCACCTGGGGATAGGTTGATTGGCAACACTAAATTGGCCCTAGTGTGTGAATGTGAGTGTGAATGTTGTCTATATATATATATATATATATATATATATATATATATATATATATATATATATATATATAATCTGCCAATAAATAGCTTCACCCAACCATTAACCATGAGTGGAAGAAAGGTTTTTGTGTTGTCATTAATTTTCTCTGAAGAATGGCCAATAAATCATAAATTCTCCCTGGGTATATATATATATATATATATATATATATATATATATATATATATATATATATATATATATATATATATATATATATATATATATATATATATTAGTTGTGCTCATAAGTGTACATACCATGGGAGAATTTATGATTTCTTGGCCATTTTTTAGAGAAAATTAATGATAACACAAAAACCTGTCTTCCACTCATGGTTAATGGTTGGGTGAAGCTATTTATTGGCAGACAACTGTGTTTAGTCTTTTCAAATCAAAATGACAAAAAACAAAGTGACCCTGATCAAAAGTTTACATACCACAGTTGTTAATACCGTGTATTGCCCCCTTTAACATCAATGACCGCTTGAAGTATTTTGTGGTAGTTGTGGATAAGGTTCTTTATTTTCTCAGATGGCAAAGCTGCCCATTCTTCTTGGCAAAAAGCCTCCAGTTCCTGTAAGTTATTGGGCTGTCTTGCATGAACTGCACATTTGAGATCTCCCCAGAGTGGCTCAATGATATTGAGATTGAGATGGCCACTTCAAAACCTTCACTTTGTTCTGCTGTACCCAATGACAGGTCGACTTGGCCTTGTGTTTTGGATCATTGTCATGTTGGAATATCCAAAAACGTCCCATGCGCAGTTTCCGGGCTGATGAGTGCAAATTTTCCTCCAGTATTTTTCTGATAACATGCTGCATTCATCTTGCCATCAATTTTGGCCAACTTTCCTGTGCCTTTGTAGCTCACACATCCCCAAAACATCAGTGATCCACCTCAGTGTTTCACAGTAGGAATGGTGTTCCTTTCATCATATGCCTTGTTAACTCCTCTCCAAATGTAACGTTAATGGTTGTGGCCAAAAAGTAAAATTTTGGTCTCATCACTCCAAATTACTTTGTTCCAGAAGTTTTGAGGCTTGTCTCTGTGCTGTTTGACGTAATGTAAGCGGGATACTTTGTGACATTTGCGCAGAAATGGCTTTCTTCTGGCGACTCGACCATGCAGCCCATTTTTATTCAAGTGCCTCCTTATTGTGCATCTTGAAATAGCCACACCACAATTTTTCAGAGAGTCCTGCATTTCTTGCATCTCGAACAGTTTTCCTGGCAGTTGTGGCTGAAATCTTTGCTGGTCTACCTGACCTTGGTTTGGTTTCAACAGAATCCCTCATTTTCCATTTCTTAATCAGCGTTTGAACACTGCTGATTGGCATTCTCAATTCCTTATATACTTTATCTTTGTATACCCATTTCCTGTTTTATGCAGTTCAATTACCTTTTCTAGCAGATCCTTTGACAATTATTTTGCCTTCCCCATGACTCAGAATCCAGAAACATCTGTGCAGCACTGGATGAAAGAGGCAATGGTCTGTCAGAAGCCCAGAAACTCACTGACCTTTTATACACACACACTAATTACAAACAAACAGGTCACAGGTGAGGATTGGAACCTTGATTAGCCATTCAAACCTGTTTGTGTCAACTTTTGTGCATGTTATCAGGTCAAAGTCACTGGGGTATGTCAACTTTTGATCAGGGTCATTTGGGTACTTTCTTTTGTCATTTTGATTTAAAAAGAGTAAACGCAGTTGTTTGCCAATAAATAGCTTCACACAACCATTAAGCATGAGTGGAAGAAAGGTTTTTGTGTTATCATTCATATCCTCTGAAGAATGGCCAAGAAATCATAAATTCTCCCAGGGTATGTACACTTATGAGCACAACTATATATATATATATATATATATATATATATATATATATATATATATATATATATATATATATATATATATATATATATATATTTATAAAAAACAAAACATATGGTCACATTTCACCTATAAGAATCATGTGCTTTGAACTTACACTTTAATAGGTGAGCATGTGAGGTGAGTGACGTCAGTGAGTGTGTGGCCGAGAGAAGAGAGGGAGCGGTAGCGTGAGTGCGGGCGGGGACTAGTTTGTTTTGTGATGGATTGGCTGTGTACAAACAATCAATAAAGCAAGATTTGCAACTAATCGCCGGACTCAGGCAGGAAAGGTGCAACAAAGCGTATTTCTTCATCTTACTCGTCGTCGGCGTCGCCATGGCTGTATCTTCCTCGTTCTTCTGCTTCGTCTCCTTGTTGTGTGCGCAGTTGTGCACTGCACTCTCTAAAAGCCTTAGATGTTATTGATGTTATAGATGGCAGTATTGTCCTGTTTAAGAGTATCACAACATTGCTGTTTACATCAGACGAACTGCTTTACGGTAGACAAAAACATGACTGCTGTTGTTGTGTGTTGTTACCGCGCTGGGAGGACGTTAATGAAACTGCGCACAATCAACCCACAAAAGAAACCAAAAACTCGCCCTCGATCGTTCTACAGTTACAATGTGATTGGGCAGGCACACTGTTTATATCGTGGGAAAGCGGACTCAGGTCCGCATGGAGCTGGAGGGGCGTGGCCTCCAGCTCTGCCTGAATTTCGGGAGATTTTCGGGAGAAAATTTGTCCCGGGAGGTTTTTGGGAGAGGCGCTGAATTTCGGGAGTCTCCCGGAAAATCCGGGAGGGTTGGCAAGTATGGTCTACATTAAAACATTCTTGTTCATACTGCATTAATATATGCTTATTTTAAACTTTCATGCAGAGAGGGAAATTACAACTAAGTCAATTTACCAAAACTGTATTTATTAAACAATTATTAAGCAGTGGCACAAACATTCATGTCATTTCCAAAACAGAAAGTGCAAGATTGTCAGAGACATTTTAAAACAAGCTATTAGTGCACTTTTGTGCATGATGTCACTAAGATGACATATCAAAACAACACTAAATAAAAGTGCACTTTTTGTACAGAATGCCACTACAATAGTTTAAAACAAATAAAGTGCATTTTTGTGCATGATGTCACACAAGATATTTCAATAACTGTCAAATAAAAATGTGCTGCATAATAGGAAATCAAATTGTGTATGTCCTTCACTATGTGGTAGTTTACTGCAGACGTTATCTCCTTCTGTTATTGACTATTTTTTTTTCATACGGTGTTGATCTGGAAATGGTTGCTTGGGCATTTTGTTGGTGTGGCACCGAACGGAGATGTTGACATGCGGATTTTCAAGCACTCTTCATTCTCTAGCGGGTGACTTTTCAAATGATACAACAAATTAGCAGTGATGCTACTTTTTGTAGCAACGCTTTTGCGGCATACTTGACATATTACGGTTGTCTGTTCAACATATTCCCGCTTGAAGCCAAACCACCGCCAGACGATGGACCCCCTGCTGTTTTTCTTGGGAATTAATTCTTCCTTCATTTGTTACCAGATTTGCACCTTCTTTCTCTTGTATTACCGCGAGCACCACAGCTAACGTTACCCATTCCGCTACATCTCTGCTCCGCAAGGGTGTATGACGTTGCACGCGCGGCAGTATGTGACGTATGTAAGAAGGTGCGCTTGTTTTACGTCTCTTTGAGAAGCAGGGACAAGAAAGAGTGAGAAAAGCCTGCGGTATAATGCCCGCAGCTAAAAGCAACTGCGCGAGTACGTATACTCGAATATCAAGATATAGTCATTTTCTATATCACACAGAGACAAACCCGCGATATATCGAGTATATTCGATATATCGCCCAGCCGTAGCGCTAACATGAGTTGTGCAGTATAAGTCACTTAACTGCGGTATTAACAGCAGAGGAGGTGCTGACGCTGCTGTTCGGTTGAAATTCACTCCGGGCTTTGAGCAGGTTGAAAACTGGACATTCATTCAAAGTTAGTGCATGCTGTGTCTGCGACTGTTTCTGAAGGTTGTTGTATTTGGTCACATGACTTTCGAACGGAAGCAAAAAGTGGTGGGTCACCAAACCAACATGGCTCCTGTGCAGCAAACAGAATGTAATAGATCTTAGTACGCAAGGTGCCTAGATCTTAACACTAAAAGCAGGTACGACCAAAAAATTTAAATAATGCAAAAGAATGTATCCATATGTTATCAAAAAAAAAAGATTTGTCGAGTGACCTCAAGGATTATCCTTCGGTCGCATTCCCAGAGATGTCGAACTATCTGGTGCTCCAAATGTCATTCTACACGACAAAACAGATTAAAACTTGGAAAAGCATAGAGGTCTACAACTTCTGTGAGTGTGGCTCGGTCAAATAACTTGGTACCGAGACTCTCTTGGATAAGAACTCCGAAACATGATAAAATACAAAAAATATCAAGATTGTACATAAATAGGAATACTAAACATTAAAAGTATTAAACACACCTTTAACGAAGTGATCACTGCAAACTTGCGCGTTTTTCGACTTTGCTCTCTTGGGACTGGAGTGCCTGTCACTTTTCTCGTCGTCTTTCGTAAAATTTTGACATATTTCGCCGTTCTTGATGACCTCTCGAGGAACTCTGAAGAAACGTGTATCCTTTTCGCAATTTGAACGGTTCCAACAGACTTAAACAACGAAAGTATAGTGCATTTTTCTTCGAGAAAGACAAAATGCCACCCAGAACGCTATGGCAACAGACGCTTGCTGGCCCACCACTTTGAGGGACGCATATTTAATGAGCTGGACATGACGTCACCTGACTACAACCTATTTCCCCCCTTCGTTGAAATATCCACTTATTATTACCATTATTATTTCGAATCATGTCGTTCCTCTTCAAATTATTAATTGAGGCTTCTAAATCAATAACAGAAACCTATTTATATTGTTTGATTTTTGTCACTAGGATTTTGCCAGAATATGAATAATTTGATAAAAATATAGCATTTTAGAACTGTACGTGTGATGCACGTTTTAATAGTTGTTGAGAAGTAGAGCACATTATTTCTTTACCCACTAGTGTTCTCGTCTTCATGAGAAAAAGCGCTACCTGCACAATAACTTACCCTTTCGGTGCAGGCATGGCCTTTGCTGTTTTGAGCCACTCAACCCAAAAATGTCCCTGCCCCGTCCTTTTAGAGTCATCCTCCGTGTCTCTGAAATCCACTGTGGCAGCAAAAATCAATCACAAGCACACTGAGTAAGAAAATAGACGGGCAGTCAAGACCATTGTACCTTTACTGCTCCTTTCTTTCATGTCAGCTCACTCGCTTAAACAGGCTTGCAATAACTGTGTTGTGTTTGTAAAACTAAAAGCACACACTCATATTTACTGTGGGTGCTCGCATAAATTGTGACACACTCAGATGGAACATTTTGAAGGTTGTCTATTATAACAAAAACATCTACTCTTTGTTTCAGCCATTGCAGCCCTAAAAAAAAACGTATTTTGTTAACTGTGTCCAAAAACTGCCCTATTCAGGTCTACTTGTGCAGACTGAGGCAATTTTCAAAAATGTTTTCTTCCATGTTTCACAATTCGGAAAAAGTACAGAACAAAACGCCTATGATTCAAACGGGTATTTTTGGTTTGTGCACACGCAAGTAGTTTCAGGTGTTTGGTAGATGTAAACAACAATTTAAATTATATGCCACTAAAACAATAAATCAAATCAATTCAAATCAAAGTTTATTTATGTTGCACTTTTCATGCACAGGCAAGTAGCAAAGACAAAGTGCTGTACACAACAAAATAAAAGAAACAAAAAAATAATAGAAGAAGGGAAAAGCGGTAGAAAATGGATGGATGCATGGAGAAGAAATATACACACATGTATTCACACTCACACACACACACACACACGCACATGCACACACACACACACAGCACTATTGACAATATCAAAGCAAAAACTAAACATAGCATGGCACTGAGGATTTGAGGAAAAACGCCACCTTTGAGGCGTCTACACTGAAGAATAACTAAAATTGAAATTTAAAAAAAGTATACTACATATGATAAAATATATTTAAAAATTTGAATATAAATAATACAGATATTACATCAATAAGTTAATAAAAACATAACATTGAGAGAATAATAGTTGAAATAATAATGATTAAGATATAAAACTACACAATAAAATAGATGATCAGTAAAAAGTATGATTAAGAACGTGTGTCTTTAGCCTTTTTAAAAAATAAATTTCAACACTTTCTGCAGTCCTAAGTTCTTTGGCAGGCTGTTCCACAGGTGAGGGCCACAATGTCTAAATGCTGCCTCACCGTGGGTCTTTGTTCTGGTATTTGGTAAAGATAAAAGGCCAGTGCCAGAGGACCTCACGATCCGTGAGGGTTGATGCGGTAAAAGCAGGTCAGATAGATAAGAAGTAGGGACGTCCGATAATGGCTTTTTGCCGATATCCGATATTCCGATATTGTCCAACTCTTTAATTACCGATACCGATATCAACCGATACCGATATCAACCGATATACGGTATACAGTCGTGGAATTAACACATTATTATGCCTAATTTGGACAACCAGGTATGGTGAAGATAAGGTACTTTTTTTAAAAATTAATAAAATACAATAAGATAAATACATTAAAAACATTTTCTTGAATAAAAAAGAAAGTAAAACAATATAAAAACAGTTACATTGAAACTAGTAATTAATGAAAATTGGTAAAATTAACTGTTAAAGGTTAGTACTATTAGTGGACCAGCAGCACGCACAATCATGTGTGCTTACGAACTGTATCCCTTGCAGACTGTATTGATATATATTGATATATAATGTAGGAACCAGAATATTAATAACATAAAGAAACAACCCTTTTGTGTGAATGAGTGTGAATGAGTGTAAATGGGGGAGGAAGGTTTTTTGGGTTGGTGCACAAATTGTAAGTGTATCTCGTGTTTTTTATGTTGATTTAATAAAAAAAAAACCAAAAAAAACCGATACCAATAATTAAAAAAACGATACCGATAATTTCCGATATTACATTTTGTCGCATTTATCGGCCGATAATATTGGCAGGCCGATGTTATCGGACATCTCTAATAAGAAGGCACAAAGCCATTAAGACATTTGAAAACTAATAATGGAACTTCAAATTGGACCCTGAAACGGACGGGAGCCTAGCAGCGATTTTAAAACTGGTGTAATGTGCTCCCACCCTCTGGTCCTTGTCAGCATGCGTCTGCTAAGTTTTGTAATAGTTTTAGACTTCTGATATTATTTTTGGGATGGCCAGGGCATTGCAATAGTTTAAACGACAGGTAATAAAAGTATGGATTAGCATTTCCGTGTTGGCCTGAGAGAAACGGGCGTACTCTGTTCTTAAGATGATAGAAACCTATTTTTGTAACATTTTTGAATGCGAGATAAAAGTCAGCTTGAAATGAAAAAACCTGCCCAGATTTTTTTATAGACTGTGTTGGTTTAAAATATTGTAATTTTGGTTCAAGTTTCTCCCTCTGGTCTTCAGGGCCTTTAACTAAAACCTCTGTTTTGTACTGGTTAAGATATATGAAATTCACTGCCATCCATGACTTGATGTCTACAATGCAGTTAAAAAAAGTATCTGAAATGTTGAATTACATACTGTAATACAGTACATGCTAATAGAAAAAATGAAAATAGACATTGATTTGAAATGAAACCCTTAGACCTGCAATGCGGATGCAGATGGATGAATTTATTGTCCACATGGGAGTATAGATGCTCTTGGCTGGGGCTTGGCTGCGACATAATTGTTCCTGCATGGTGTCTTTTATTCTATAGATTAAAACACATGGAGGGCCTGATCTACTAAGATCCAAATACCATCCGTAGAACAGTGTGTATGTAGTATAAAATTGCGTGCAGACCGCCCTATTTAAAGAGGATGTTTTTGCTTGTAAGACTGGCATTATGTGCCCATGGAAACACTAATTTCACATTTATGTTACTATACTCTTATCTGTGGGGTTTTGCTACGTTGAACAAGCACTACACATAACACTTGTTCTGCAATATAGAATCCTAATCTAGACATAACCTAGATGATGGTGCACTCTGTGGGGAGGGGGTGGACTGTCACAACACTGCTGCGCGTTCATGCGTCTGGAATAATCCAAATGAATGAAAATGCACATTGCTAGACATTTTTTTTATATAGAACAGGTTTGTCAAACGTATGGTCCTTGGGCCGGATCAGGCCCGCGGCCAGGTTTAATCCGGGCCACGATTCGTGAAAGGAGTTTGCAAAATGTAAAAATGAGCTGCAATGTTTTATGAAATAAACAGCTGTTCTAAATGTGTCCACTGGATGTCGCAGTAGCAATTCTATTATGCAAGCAAACAGTTTATTGCCCCAGAATGTCTGTCAAAAAAAGACACAAGGACGCAAAGTGTAACTTAACCCTCTTAAATAGTTTCTGCATATAGTTTGTTGAGTTATCGAGTTAATAATACGTGGAAATGACAGATGAGGTATGCGATACCGAGAAATGTTTTTATTAACCATTATCTACTTTGTATTTTGTTCAAGCCCAGATAAGTTGACACTTTAAAATGAAATGGCTTTGTAGAAGCACCGAGATCAAGTCTAAGTTCCTTTGATGTGTTTTTAAAACTGCACCATTTATTTCCTCAGAATTTGACAGTGTTTTGTCAAGAGGATTATTTGGGATATGTCCATTTTCAAAATGTGCTTGTTCTATTTTTGGCCAAAGTAAAACAAAGAAAACAATCTGAAGTTGTCTTTATTTTTAAGTTATTAAGCCATTAGTTAACCAGTCCGGCCCACTTCGGAATAGATTTTCCTCCATGTGGCCCCTGATCTAAAATGTGTTTGACACCTCTGATATAAAGGATATAATATGGTAATATTCCTAAATTACCGCCATTAGAAAAAAAAAAAAAAAAAAAATACCAGCAGACACCAAAACACATCAATTTAATTAGTTTTAATCAGCCCCTTAAAGGGAACCTACCAACTTTTCAATACTTTCTGGTATCTGTTTTGGGGTATTGGGGATCAGTATAAGTCCCCAAAATGTGAACTCAGACAATGGAGGCAGGGAGGAGATATTGATGAAACAATCTTGCCTCCTTCACTCCCCCCAAACGAGCTGTTTGGAATTTGCCCAATTTGTGCCATTTTCCCAAGTGGGACGTCAGTAGATATCACCATACATGGTAACGATTTACCCAAAGAACTATGCGCGAGTCCGCCATTGTAGTCCGATGCTGTAGTGAATAAAGTGCCTTCCTTTTCTCTATCCTCTTGTTGTAGGGCAGACTGGTTTGTGCATGCCCAGTCATGCCCACTGATGCCTTTTTAATACAAAGTAGCGTATAGTTCGAACTTATATCTGTCAGTAGACTCAAAGTGCTAACATGGCTGGCGGGGAAAAGATGCAGTCGAAGCGAAGACACTTACATCAAAACAAGCCCCTTCTGAAGAGGCGGTCAGTAAGCGGTTTGAAGATGGTCTGTGAAATATATACATCTTATTTAGACTTTAAGGAAGAGTTTTAAATGTGGGGAAAAAATCATAACATAACCCCTTTAAATCATCCTGCAGCTATAAAATTATAAAATGATATTGCTGTGTTTTTTTTTTTGGTTTTTTTCTTTTGTCCTGTCCAGCTTCTCAGGCAAATCATATAGTTGATGTAGATGCCCATATCGGCTGTTCAGATTTACTGTACAAAAGAGAAGTGTAGGATACTTCTCTTGTTGCCTTATTTGTATTTGACTTTATTAAATGTATTTATATTATCATTTGGTGCAGCCGGGCCGGAGTAGGAGGGGATAGAAAGAGAAAAAAAAGAAGACAGAGGGGGAAATTGTGGGGACCAGAGGGGGATTAGACAGAGAGACAAAAACAACAGCAAACATAACAACAACAATAGAGCAACATCAGTAAATACGACATGTACAAATATGATGGTAAAAGTAATAGCAAATAAGCAATTAGCGAAAAATAAAAAATAATACAGAAATGACAATGAGCATTATTACACTACAAATGGATCAATACAAATACCAATAGAAATAGCGCTATTGATAATGAACAATACCAATAATTTACCTCTATTATCAACAATACAGTTGTTCAAATGCAACAATACATATACGTAATGATAACTTAAGATACGAAAGAATGCAGAAAAATGGAGGGAAAGAAAGAGAAGCAACCTACATTAACCTTGTAGATTGTTAAAGTAACAATAGGTTAAGCTTTGTCAGTGTGCCATGTGTTATACCCAGTTTACCCTAGGGCAACATCGTTAATATATGTTTGATGAAACGTGATTATGTGCATGAGTGTATGTATGTATATGTACTTGTATATGTACAGTATGTGTATCTGTGTTTGTACAGTGAATGTATATGTACAGTATGTGTGTATGTATGTTTGCACAGTGAATGTATATGTACAGAATGTGTATATGTTTGTACAGTGAGTGTATATGTACAGTATGTGTATATGTATGTTTGTACAGTGAATGTATATGTATAGAATGTGTATATGTGTTTGTACAGTGAGTGTATATGTACAGTATGTGTATGTTTGTATAATGAGTGTGTGTGTGGATGTACAAACTTTGAGTATGTAAATATGTACTGTATACGTGTATGTATGTGGGAGCGTAGATACCTATGTATGTATGTGAGTACATGTGAATTTGTATGTACAATATATTTGACTCCCAGTGTGCGTGGGAGCCAGAGTACGACCCCAGCCTCTCCGAGGGCCCAACCCACAAACAGTAGGTGTGGTGCCCAGGGAACCAGGGACCACCGCCCCTGTGTTTTTATTTCTAATGTTTTTATTTTCGATAGTCCATGTATGTTGACAAGCATACGTAAGACAGAGCTGCAGCCCGATCGCCTCCTTTCTCACAGCCATTTCTGCGAAACTAACAGTTTGCACGTCCTTTCTAGACATACTGAATAAAGACGTAAAACACGGCCGTAGAACAGTTTCAGTCTTCATAAATCACACTGTGTGTGTTAAATAATTATATTTACATCTTCTCTTCCCAGTTTTGTGGGCGTTCTGATGATCAGCACATATTGTGCATAATCATGAACACACAAAATAGATTTTGCTCACTTAAAAGACGCTCTGTGCACAACCTTAGTAGATCAGTTTTGCGTGGTCAATCAAGTTTGCACGTGTTTTAGTACACACAAACCTTTAGTAGATCAGGCAAGTCAAGGCTGTCTAAGAGACAGCAAACCAATCAAAGTGGATGCAAAGATGTGTCTATCCACTGTATCCACTCTCTCCAGTGGGTGCATTTCAAGTGACAATAAGATATCCTATATCTTTAGTTTTTGAGGTTATGGCTACGTAAATCCCTCAAGTGAAGCATTGACTACAAGGATATAGTTAACTTACATTTTTTACTGAAATAGAAGCATACAGATATAGTTAATTTCAGACAAATTAGAGCTTGATTAAAAGGCTAATCAAATGGCTGCAGGGAATTGTTTAAACTTTAGATAAATAATTGTTGAATAATGTTGTCAACAAACACGGTTCATCATGCCATTACCCCCGGCCAATTCACAGAGGACACCATGGTGAAGCCTGGGAAGGTTGTCAAAGTGTCCACCTTATACAGCTCAAATATGTTGCCTAGTTTAAAATAGCTAGTAGCTTGTTGTTGTTGTTGTTTAACAACAGTGCCATAGAGTGGGATTGTACACAACTTGGGCGATTGAGGAAGTAGGCTTTCGTGAGACTGGAGAGAGGTGCTGCAGCAAGGTTCTGTCAATAAGCTTCTGGGCTCCCGGCAGGGGAGCGACTGAAAGTGGAGTGAAGTCTCGCAAGCCAGTGCTTAGGGGGATACTGTCAATCTACTACAGTTCAGTCTGCTACAAGCTCAGGCAAACACTCTTGATAACATATATTTTACTGTACTCGGGGCTGACAGTGCCATAATAACTGACTGTAATAGACATACATTTGAACGTGCAGTGCACAGCATAATAGTGACTGCCATTATCAACCATTATCATCCTTTAATATAGACCTGGCCTTCATGTCTTTTCTTGCTGTCTTTAAGGGATAAACCTGATGGAGTACATTTTGTAATTTATTTTCTTATGTGGAAAATTCATAAGCAGAACCTTGTGCTTCTATCTCTTTCTCTGGCACATACTGTATGGTTTTCAAATCCTCTTCATTTTAACAATAAATATTGACACTCACTAATATGCTAATCAAAGCCAGCAAGCTCGTTCCATTATTATGGTAATGACACCTTAGTTCCCCCATGTTCAATTAACAAAGTAAAGGTGATATATAATAGTCCACCAAAAAAAAAAAAAGGTTTTGTTTTTACTCCATGATGAAAGTGCAGTGACGTGTGGTGAGATTCATGGCTGGTGAGGCACTGACTTCATCACAGTCAGATTTACAAACATATGAACCCTAAAGAGTATCTTATTCACCATTTGATTGGCAGCAGTTAACGGGTTATGTTTAAAAGCTCATACCAGCATTCTTCCCTGCTTGGCACTCAGCATCAAGGGTTGGAATTGGGGGTTAAATCACCAAAAATTATTCCCGGGCGCGGCGCTACTGCTGCCCACTACTCCTGTCACCTCCCAGGGGGTGATCAAGGGGATGGGTCAAATGCAGAGGACAAATTTCACCACACCTAGTGTGTGTGTGACAATCATTGGTACTTTAACTTAACTTTAACTTTACACATACAAACTGTAGCACACAAAAAAGCACATTTAATTAAAAAAAGGTTATTATGGTCTTACCTTTACTTATAAGTGCGGGAACAATGGTGTTCATGTTGGAGGAGTTGTGAATGAATGAAATATGAAATCCATGCTGCAGTCTGCAGGTGTACCTAATGTTGTGTCCCTGCAGTCGTTCACGTACGGCTCCTCTGGCGCGAGCATTGTTGTTTTTGCACTTTTTGGCTTCTTGTTAAGTTTTTTTGGGTGGATTCGGTCTTGCACGTGGAGGGATTAGTGTGGCTTTGGTTGGTGTGGCGCTCCCGTCGGGGGGTGCATTAACCGGCACCAGGAGGCGGGATTACTGCGAGCCTCAGCCAGTGCGTCTTCGCAGCAGTTTTATGATTGCTCAGCACAATAAATACGTTACACACATACAGTTGTTGACAAAATACACTGTACATTAAATACCTCAGCTAACTAAATTATGGAAATGTATAATATAGTTCATATAGCAATATGGTCTCACTGCACAGCAGGCCAGCAGTTAGCCGAGTCCGCAATCCATGTTGAGGCACAACTGAGTGACGTGCCTCAACTGGCTGCTGATCACCGCACCGTCTCTTCTTAGTATTTGAACGGCAAATGTGAAAATTCAGCGATTTTGAATAAAAATAATCTAAAACTGGTGAAGTTAAATGGAAAATAACTTTATAGTATAATCACTGAATACATATAACAATTTAATAATTTTTTTTTCTTTTTACATTTTTTTTCTTTCCATGATGGCAGGTGAGGCCCCGCCTCACCTGCCTCCAGTGACCGCACGTCACTGTGAAAGTGTCTCCTTGTCAATGTCATTGTCAGTGCATACAGTGTGAAATCAGACACCACCCATTGCATGATACTGGTTGACGTTCGAGTTGTATCTATTATATTATAAAACGGTCTCTTCAAGACTATTAACTATCTTACAAGACAAGTAAACCATTTGAAAGATCAAATGTAATGTATTGTATAGTGTATGCAAAGTGTTTGTTTTGCATGTTAATTGATTTGTGTCCAGGGTTAACCCCTAACCCTTGGAGATATTCACTGCTAGGCATCCGGTGTAAAAACTAAGCCAAACCAGGCATGCAATTGACTAGCTGCGGTGACCCCTGACAGGAAAAGCCTTAGAAAATGCTCTCCCCCCGCCTTCCAAAAAAAAAAAAAATTATAGTAACTATTGTTAGCAACCAAAGCGTTGGCGCTTTGCCCACCTTGGCTGCGGTGCCGCCTACCCTGGTATAGTGAATGTATGTTTGGTGGTGGTCGCAAGTTGGCAGCCATGTTCCAGTTAGTGTACCCCAGGGCAGTTATTGCTACATAGTGGGGACTATACAGTGAATGAATAATGGGTTTTGTTTTGGCCGTCTTACTTCTAATCTGTGTCAAAATGCGTCACTGGTGTTATTTATAGTAAAACAACATTTCTGTCTGCATTGTCAATATGTTGACAGTAAGCCTGTTTGGCTCCACCACATAATGGACTATTGTGTGTCTGTAAATTGTAGTTTTTTGTTTTCAGAAAGATAATATTGTTGTGTTGGAGTGCCCCTGTCTCAATGTCCGTCTCGCTTTGTCTAGCCACAACAGCAACGACCTGCAATGACCCCGGCATCCCAGTAAATGGCTCTCGATACGGGGACAGTAAGGAGCCCGGTGACAGTATGACGTTCCAGTGTGACCCCGGATATCAGCTCCAAGGCTCTGATACCATCACATGTGTCCGCATGGATAACAGGTTCTACTGGCAGCCCGACCCTCCAACATGCATGGGTAGGTGAACATTAATCAATCAAATTAATTCGAACGGCTTCCTTTGTTAAGACAATTCAAGAATACAGGAGCAATGTTTGGAGAGAACATTTCTAATGTTTTTCTTTAGACCTTGAAGGTATGTTCATACAGTACTTGCCGTCATCCCAACCAAGACCACTAGAAAGTGGGGTCTCAGTCTGCTTGCAAGTGAACTCTGGTTCAGTGTGGTTCTCTTGATCTGCTATACGGACCAAAGACCAATACACAATATGCATAATAACATATGTATTCAACCCAGCAGATGGAATTTTGGATTAGAGTAGCTGAGTTACGTATTGCATCATAAAAGCAGCTTAATCATGTCCTTATTTTGTGCGTAAGTTCTTTACTGTACAGCTGTTGGTTCAATGACAAAAATACCCAATTTGATGTTAAGCTAAGCACACCAAGTATATTTCTTAAATGCTAGGTCCAGACCAGAGTACCAAACCACAAGAGTGAATGCTGCAAGTTTGCCGGTCCTGTCACTGGCTTAATGCTGGTGTGCCAGATTGTCTCCCATATTCTAATGTGTTACATTATGGCTTTAAATGATGTCGTAATGGGTTTGGAATGACAATGCATTTTATTACATTGTGTATCAGTGCAACATAATGCCTGTGAAAATGTGTATTTACCCAAGTCATTGTATTCTCAGGTCGTTGAATCGATCGCAACTAGACTGTTCAGACTGTCTGAGATGATGTTTTGCCTCTCACCTGACCAGGCTTCAACATGGGTTGAGTTTTTTCTAACTCTGATGTGGGATCAGAGTCGAGGGTGTCGTTGTGGTTTGTGCAGCCCTTTGAGGCATTTGTGATTAAGGGCTATATAAATAAACTTTGATTGACTAATAGATTAATTTAATGCTCATAGAGGTAGATCGAACAGCTCGAGTCTCATCTCGACTGCTCGGCTCAGAGGTGAAAAGTATTTTAAGACAATCCGAACAGTACAATTGAGATTGACTAAATGCCCTGGGAAGTGCAAAGTGATGTTTTAAGAATTAGCTCTTAAATTATGCTACATTTTAAGCATGGTGTATTGTCTTTCTAGTCTGTCTTCTATTGTGTTTGTATGTACATGTGCAAACTCTAAAAACACTGTGGCTGTACAATGAATAGCCCAATGTGTGTTAGAAATAAGGTGTAATGCTTCTTATTAAAATGTTTGACCTTTAGGACATTTCCACTCTATAATATCCTAATTTAGTGGGTCAGAACAAGTGTTACTACTGTAGCAATACCCAAACTATTAGCAATCTTTTTTTACTAATTAAACCACGATACTTTTTATTTTAAATCGCCACAGCAACAAAATATGCATTTTTTTGTGCTGCCTGAATGTGGATCCTATAAGAAGTGTCAAAAAGTGCAGCGGTGACTTGAAATAACTCATCAGCAGGCCCCCCATAAGCCTGAAGATTTGCTACAGATGCTCTCTTTTATAGATCTCATCCAGTTTTATGCTCAAGTGTCCAAGGTGATGTTTGTTTACTGAAATACAGGCTGTTGAAGCCAAGGCTGTGGGAAGATACATCTTTCATTTTCTCACACAATTAGTTAACATGCTTCTTCTACTCCACAATGAGTCATTTTTCTATCATGTGTCCTGGCATTTTGATCACAATCTCACATGGATTTGATCTTTTGACTAAATAGTTCTTATTAAAACCATTAACCATGTGTACGTTATGAGTAGGACAGATTGTGTCCTTGTTTTCAGCGGCGTGGCTCGGTTGGTTGTGAGGGTTGCGGGTTTGATTCCCGCTTCCGCCATCCTAGTCACAGCCGTTGTGTCCTTGGGCAAGACACTCTACCCATCTGCTCCCAGTGCCCCCCACACTGGTTTAAATGTAGCTTAAAGCTGTAGATAATGGGTTTTACTGCGTAAAGCACTTTGGTTCTCTGGAGAAAAAGCGTTTTATAAATATAATTCACATCACTTGTTTTGTTTCAATTGGGGGTATAGCCTTTTCCTTTTCTACCTTTCCAACCTCTTCCCCTACTTCCCGGAGATGTTAAACTGAAAGTTAATTTTGCGTGTGTGTTGGGCACACACACACTCTCATCCGCTCTCACTCCATCTGCACCTGGTACATCCTAACATCATTAAAATTAGAAAGAACAATGTGTGTGTGTGTGTGTGTGTGTGTGTGTGTGTGTGTGTATGTGTGTGTGTGTGTGTGTTCTTGTATTTCTACCCTTCTTGAGACATCAACAAGGAAAAGTAGCTTCCGGTGAACTTGTTAGGACGTAAATCATGGTCCCAATACGGAAAACCATTGCATCTAATAGAGAATGTCTCATTTGCACCCCTGGTGGTGAAATCTATCAAAATGAGGGTAGTCCCAAAAAGGAAGGATTTTTCAAATTGAGTGTGTGTCGGTTTTAAAAGTGCTTCCCCTCTGGTCAACATATGAAATAACAAGTGTGTGTAAAAAAAAATTAAGTGCTCCCCCTCTGGCCAACATATGTAATAACAAGTGTGTGTAAGAAATGCAAACGTGCCCCCTTTGGCCAAAATTAATTTTACAAATAAATAAATATGTATAAAGAGACATGCTGTAATAACTTGAAGTAAATAATGAAGATTAAAAAACAATTACAAACAAAAAATAAAAATTATTAACTAAAAGCTTGTGTGTGTGTGTGTGTGTGTGTGTGTGTGTGTGTGTGTGTGTGTGTGTGTGTGTGTGTGTGCGTGCGTTTGTGTGCATACAGATAAGAAACGGGATGAGATCATTTTGTGTATCTTCCTCGAACAAAATGAAGGCTGAAAAGAGTAACTTCTAAGATGTTCCATTTTGGTGGGGAAATATTTCCTTAACAATATCACAGCACAAATTAAATGGTGCAGTTTTGAAACCTTCTCCGCAGAGAAACCATCAGCTGTGGAATCACTTGTGTATTGTACTGAGTAGATTGTAATAATATTTATGAGGTCATAGAGTTATACTGAAATTAATATGCATAGCCCCACTCAAAACTCATTCCAGGCAAAGTTAAGAAGCGGTGGTGGGGTGGTAATATTCTTTGCAGTAAATGAAAATATATTGTTAGCACTCAAATGAACTCTTCTATAATAGAGTTTTTTTTCTTTCAAATTGGGACACATGCAACCTCCCCTCGGAGAACATTGTACGGCTGAGGTCTTCCCTTCTCTCAGAATTATATTGTGTGGAGTTTTATGCTCACTTACGACTATGTTTACTCGTTCACTGTAGGAAATGAAAATAATTGAATTCCTGCGTTTTAACATAACAACAAATGACATAACATGATGACATTCATTAAATGTCTTCATAACGAACGCAAATGTAGTCACCTTTAAGCAAGTGTGTCATAGGATTTACTTTCCAATCACAGTGGTACCTCTACTTAAAGGTGTTTTGAGATAGGAGCTGTCTCTCAGCTAATTCTTATGCTTTAAGTTACAACCAAAAATATGAGTTACAAACACCCCCGTCATTAGTTAATGTAGCAAATGTCACAGTAAACCCCGTAATATCCACCCAAAACTTCTGGTCTTATAGCTAGAGATCGACATAACTTGGTTTTCCAACCATGAGAAGGAAGAAAGTGAGCATGAGGGATAGTGCTGGGAAGAAGGGGATGGTAGTCATTGAATTAAAAGAAGAAAGCATCAAAAACATGACCGAGTGTGTTGCCAACTTGGTGAAACAATTTGAGCGTATCACTGCGAGTCTGCACCATACTGAAGCAGAATGAGTAACGCCAGCCAAGAATGTTAAAATAATACCTAAACGGCAGACATTTATCCATGAAAATATGGAAAATATGCTGATGGTGTGTTTGATAGAGAAGCAGCATGAAGGAGATAGTGTAGAAGTCCACTATCCAAGGAAAATGTTGTACATTATTATTACATTCGTTGCTAAAATGAAAATTGTACAGTTTTTTTTTGAGTGGGGGGCAAGCAGTAGGGATGTCCGATAATGGCTTTTTGCCGATATCCGATTTTCCGATATTGTCCAACTCTTTAATTACCGATACCAATATCAACCGATACCGATATCAACCGATATATGCAGTCGTGGAATTAACACATTATTATGCCTAATTTGGACAACCAGGTATGGTGAAGATAAGGTACGCGTGGCGCAGTGGAAGAATGGCCATGCGCGACCCGAGGGTCCCTGGTTCAATTCCCACCTAGTACCAACCTCGTCATGTCCGTTGTGTCCTGAGCAAGACACTTCACCCTTGCTCCTGATGGGTGCTGGTTAGCGCCTTGCATGGCAGCTCCCTCCATCAGTGTGTGAATGTGTGTGTGAGTGGGTAAATGTGGAAGTAGTGTCAAAGCGCTTTGAGTACCTTGAAGGTAGAAAAGCGCTATACAAGTACAACCCATTTATCATTTATTTATTTACTTTTTAAAAATGTTTATAAAATAAGATAAATAAATTAAAAACATTTTCTTGAATAAAAAAGAAAGTAAAACAATATAAAAACAGTTACATAGAAACTAGTAATTAATGAAAATTAGTCAAATCAACTGTTAAAGGTTAGTACTATAGTGGACCAGCAGCATGCACAATCATGTGTGCTTACGGACTGTATCCCTTGTAGACTGTATTGATATATAATGTGGGAACCAGAATATTAATAACAGAAAGAAACAACCCTTTTGTGTGAATGAGTGTGAATGGGGGAGGGAGGTTTTTTGGGTTGGTGCACTAATTGTAAGTGTATCTTGTGATTTTTATGTTGATTTAATAAAAAAAAATAAAATAAAATAAAATAAAAAAAACGATACTGATAATAAACAAACCGATACCGATAATTTCCGATATTACATTTTAACGCATTTATCCCTAGCAAGCACTAATTAAATTGATTTAAATCAATTTGTTGTTGATTTGAAATACAAATGTTTTCAGTTCAGAGCTCAGTCACAAAACCAAATAAGTTTGTAAGTTAAGGTACCACTGTACTGTTTTTTATGAGTTGTGTCGGTTGTCATTAAACAATGTACTGTGAGGGATTTCAATAGTTACTCAGTGATTTTGCGACGCTGCACGCATGCTTTGTATATGACTGAAATCATGCCAGCTCCTTGACCACTTTTTACAGTTGTGCAAACACGGAAAAATTGTGCTGCGCGATTGAGTGTAATCTCACCCGTCAAATGTTTTCTGCTTTAGGCGATAAGTGTAACTTGACTCTCGCCAGATCCTTGTAGTTCGCTGAGCTCCACACAAGGATCCGGGAGTTCTCAATAGGAGATGTATTTCAGAAGGCAGGGGCCTTGTAAAAAAAAGATTCTATGTGTTTGGATAAACCACTTGTCCGTTATCTTGAATGACGTGCTACTTCAACCACTCACATCCAAATCAACCCGTGAGGCTGATGAGAGCGACGCCGATAAATCTAAACCCGGTCGGAAGAAGAGCCAAAACATCCTTGCCACCAATAAATGCCTTCAAAACCATTCTCTGTTCATCTTTTAAAGAAATAATATTTGATAGATTTGACAAAACAGTTGCAATAGCACAATCAATGTCAGCACACGACGCAGCGAGGGCCATGTGCCGTCATTGTTTTTTGAATCAAACAGTTGCTTCGGCGCTACGTCACATCTATGAAATCCCGCCCGGGGATCATGATTGGTTCATTATTTGTTGCTATCTTGAAGGAGTTTGCAATGCCTTCGAGCCCAGACCCTTGTGTGGAGATCAGCGAACTACAAGGGTCTGGCGGGAGTCAGGTTACGATAAGTGGCCCCTGGCACGGGTTGCCAGTAGTGTGATTACGCCCTACTGTAAGTCTCCTGGCACCTTCAAGGAGGGACCCACCAAACACTTTGAAAACCGATGTACGAAAGCTATGTTTCCGACATCTGCTCATTGTCAGATCCCTATATGTGTATTCTTTATCTACCATTATCACCACCCTCAGAGCCACCTGGTACGAAGTACCCGGTTAGTTACTGTTAGCCACTCCGCATTGCATTAGCACTCCACTTCTGCAGTTGGTTTTCCACCCTCCAATTTTCAGGTGTGCTTTCTTTTATTTAGTCTCCACAACTCCCTCTGACACACTTGATTTCCTCACAGAAATAAACAAGTTATTCCCAGTCTGTATTTATTTCTGCAATCATCAAATGCAGGATGGCAGAGTCAGTGCAGAAGAAAAATGATTATTCCAGAAAGTTTTTGTAAAGCATTTGCACAGACTTACCAGACCCTCCTCCTGTATCAGGTAATAAAGAACTAAAATCACTTCATTAAGTCTTATGCAGTCCATCATATAGAAGTGATTACAGTGGAGGTGAAATGATTATGGACTGGTGTACTCCCACTTCAATAGTTGCCTCACTATTACTATCCAGAGATTTACAACTCTGACACAATTTGGACATGTCTCCCTCCCTCTTTTTATTGTGCCTCACTATTGCATACCGGCCAGCACGGGGAGAGAAAGCAATTATAAGAATGCCAGCTTACACTTGACATTTCAGCACTGGTTCCACCAAGCAGTACGGTTTCACTGTCGGCAAAGCAATTTCTAGCATCCCTATTGTAATAACTGCAGAGTATAAACACTCATACTACTTTCTGGCCCTGGTCCGTTGGGCTACCAACAACAGTGATAAAGTACCTGAAAGGGGCGGAGATAGACACACTGAACTCCAACATTTGGTAATTTTTTTCTCATTCTTTATACCATCAGGAATGTTTAATTAACATATACACACCAAGAAGAAACAATGCATACTAAAGTGTATTTTTGTAAGTAATTATCTTATATATTAAAATGTGAGTCATGCTCAGTGTGCTAAAACACACCTTCAGTTACATTGATACAGTGACGCGTAGTGCAGGGTTTTTATGATGTCATCATTGTCATTGTCAGACTACCACCATAGTTTTTCTGTGACTAACTTTGCCATTCTTTCCTTTTAAAGAAACTTGGCTTTGTTCCCCCAATGCCGCCACTGACTTTTCCTCACCTATTTTTCCACAGTTAAAATCACCTTCTGTGTTCTTTGTTTCTTTGCGATATTATGCATCTCCGGGGTGCGGCGTTGCAAACACCACCATGTACGGGAGTGTGTGTCTGTGTGCTAGTGATCTTAACGTTCAGGTTCAGGCCTTTGTTTGTGTCTACTTCACCGTAGCTAATGCGTTCAAACCCACCTGACTCTTTTACAAGTCCTTCATGTCTGCAATGGTGCCTGAATTGATCGCTGGTGCTAAGAGTTGTCTTACTCTATTGTTGCAGGATAACAGGACCACTAGGGGTGCTTTCACTAGTAGACCAGCCTCAATATGTTTCTGAATTTCACAGTCCCTTTCTCTGACTTGTTTTACCTACTCTGTGTATCTGTGAAGACAATATCAGTCATGCACCAATGTTATTCTCTCTTCCAAGTCACCTCAGCCACACCTCCCATCAGTACCTAACCCTTCCTCTCCTGTGCCTACATTTGGGGATGATATGGATGCTCCCGCAAGGGTGATTCTCCCTTCAGATAAAAAGGCCCTAATGTTGTATAAACACCATCTCTCTATTTTGGGCTTTTCTCCCCAGCAACATGTGGAGGTAACGTCAGTGGTCCTTCTGGAGTGATCCTGTCTCCTAACTACCCCCAGCCATACCCACCGGGGAAAGAGTGTGATTGGCGAATACGAGTCAACCCAGATTTTGTCATTGCACTTATCTTCAAAAGGTAGGCGTCACCATGGGGCTTTTAATAAAAGTGTAACTGTCACAAAATGCATGCTCAGTTCTTTACCTGCAAGTGGAATTCTGTGTCTGCAGGACCACTTTTGCTGGCAATTCTTACAAGTCATTTTAGTCGTTAAATATTTAGATCTAAATAGCAGTGCACATCCTTTTAGCTCAGTTTTAGGATTATTTGAGGTGAGGGGTAGATTGGAGGATTTAACTGCAAAAATTGACATAATAAAGTGATTCAATGTACATGTACAGTCGTGGTCAGAAGTTTACATACACTTGTGAAGGACATAATGTCATGGCTGTCTTGAGTTTCCAATAATTTCTACAACTCTTATTTTTTTTGTGATAAAGTGATTGGAGCACATACTTGTTTGCCACAAAAAACATTTATGAAGTTTGGTTCTTTTATGAATTTATTATGGGTCTACTGAAAATGTGACCAAATCTACTGGGTCAAAAGTACAAAAACAGCTCAATTTTTGTTTCATCTGACATCACATGGACAAAGATAAGACCTTCTGGAGGAAAGTTCTGTCTGTGGTCAGATGAAACAAAAATTGAGCTGTTTGGCCACAATACTCAGTAATATGTTTTGGGGAGAAAAGGTGAGGCCTTTAATCCCAGGAACACTATTCCTACCGTCAAGCATGGTGGTGGTAGTATTATACTCTGGGCCTGTTTTTCTGCCAATGGAACTGGTGCATTACAGAGAGTAAATGGGACAATAAAAAAGGAGGATTACCTCAAAATTATTCAGGGCAAACTAAAATCATCAGCCCGGAAGTTGGGTCTTGGGCGCAGTTGGGTGACCTCAACAATGACCTCAAACACATGTCAAAAGTGGACTGGCTAAATCAGGCTAGTATTAAGGTTTTATTAGCCTTCCCAAAGTCCTGATTTTGTGTGGACAACGCTGAAGAAACAAGTTAATGTCAGAAAACCAACAAATTTAGCTGAACTGCACCAATTTTGTCAAGAGGAGTGGTCAAAGGTTCAACCAGAAGCTTGCCAGAGGCTTGTAGATGGCTACCAAAAGCGCTTTATTGCTGTGAAACCTGGCAAGGGACATGTAACCAAATATTAAAATAACTGTATGTATACTTTTGACCCAGCAGATTTGGTCACATTTTCAGTAGACCCATAATAAATTCATTAAAGAACCAAACTTCATGAATGTTTTTTGTGACAAACAAGTATGTGCTCCAATCACTCTATCACCAAAAAAAGGAGTTGTAGAAATTATTGAAAACTCCAGACAGCCATGACATATGTTCTTGACAAGTGTATGTAAACATTTGACCATGACTATGTTAATAAATAAGCATACATTCTAAACCTATTTTCACTCACACATGAGGCCCAATCTACGAATGGTTTGCGTGTAATCAACCATGTACAAACTTCATAGCATGCGTAAAGCTGATTTCCTAAGCTTTTACATTGAATATTGCATCTCTGAGATAAGCAGAATAAGTAGCGCAATCCATTGAA
This sequence comes from Nerophis lumbriciformis, assembly GCF_033978685.3. Taxonomy (NCBI): domain Eukaryota; kingdom Metazoa; phylum Chordata; class Actinopteri; order Syngnathiformes; family Syngnathidae; genus Nerophis; species Nerophis lumbriciformis. The sequence continues at coordinate 37,029,501 of NC_084553.2, read as the reverse complement.
CATGTCTGTCTTCATGCACAATATAAATATAAAATCTATGCAGAATATATGCTGATCATCACAAAGCCCATGATACTGGGAGCAAAAGCTTATTCTAAACAATCATTTAGCACATGCACTGTAGTTTATCAATACTGATCACTGTTCTGCAGGCCATCTTGTGGGTCTTTATTTAGTACGTCTGAAAAGTGCGTGCAAACTGACAGTAACGTATGGCTGTGCGAAAAGAGGTGATGGTGCTACAAAGACAGACAATGGGCAGAGACTCCTCCATCCTCCGTATGCTTGTCAACATACTATTGCTGTATTCAGCAATAAAGTTTTTTAGCTGCTGGATTACTTAACAAATTCAATTGATGTGTTTTGGTGTCTGCTGGCATGTTTTAAATTCCGTTAATGCTCTCATATTGGAAATATATTATGATATATTTCCTGTATGAGAAAATCTTTCATTGAGTATTTTCTTGCAGATGCATTAATGTGCTGCTGTTGAGATGGTCCACCGCCTCCCAGAGCGCACACCACTGGTGTTGTCAATAGATTGAATATATATATATATATATATATATATATATATATATATATATATATATATACACATACATATATATATATATATATATATATATATATATATATATATATATATATATATATATATATATATATATATATATAAAACATAACAACAAAAATAGATGTTGTTTACTAATGTAATGGTTAAATGTGTCCACATCAGTTTTCTAGGCACAACATCATCAAACCATGCCACATGTTGTCGCAGATGATTATTGCAAAATCATGCAAGATAACAAGCAATATTAACTCCATGCAGTAGGTGTAAAAAAAAACATATTTGGAACTTTTAAAAAAATGGTATGGTTATTAATACCTTAATCATAATGATACACAAGCACAATTAATCATTTTGGTTGTGCTTCACTTTTTACATTATAATTGTTATTTTTAGTCACCAAAAGTAAACAAAAAAAACTGTTCTAATTACAGCACAGCATCAGTAGTGTTGTTATACTATTGTCCCGGAATTAAATTAGCATATTTAATGATTACACTGACCTTTGCGACTTGAATGCTACACTAAGATTAAAATTGATTTATATTGAATGTCACTGCTCTTTCTGCATTTTCATTTCATGACATTTTTACTAATAGTTTGTGGCCTTCAAAAAGTACTCTATTTATTGGTATGGATCACTTTTAAAGCATTGTCACTACCGAAGGGCTTATGTGCTGTAAAGCTCTTTTCAAATTGGATATGAATAAAGTGTCTTAGCATTCACAGGGCGTATGTTAACCTTGCAAATGATTGCATTAGGTGATTACAGGCAGGCATAATCCGATAACAGATAATGCTGTCAGGAAAAGTTTCAGTAGTACACATTAAATGAAAGGTTGAGAAATATCAGACTATAATTTAGGCAGTCCTGCTAAGAAATTAAGATTTTTGGATTTTAGAAGAAACTAAACAGCTTGGCCAACATGGTTTAAGGCAATATGCTCAACAATAATCACGTTAATGCAAACTAAATAAGACAAAATGAATGTGACCACCAGTAATACAAGTATCTATATGCCAGAATTGCACACCTTTGAAAACGTTTTATCATTTCCTACTTGGACTAGAATGGCACTTAGTATAACTAAGACCTCTACCAAGGACAATTATGGCCTCTGTCAGGCGCGGACCAATACCTCATGGTGCACATAGAATAAAAATGTGTAAGGAGGAAGGTGTATTGCTCACAATGGAACCTATACTGTATTTCCATTTGCTCCCACTATGCACTTACTTATGTGACTTTACCATTAACATTACTGCATTATAACCATGCATGCGTACTACAGCATGTACCACAAAAAATACTGTACATTTTACAGTCATTGGCATTATAACAGGGCTAAACATCAAACCCAACACTGAGAAGGAAGCCCTACCTTTTGATGGGAAATCAGAGCAATTCTAAACCTGCACTCTAGTAAGAGTGCATAGATAGATATGTGTTGTGGGGGGTATAGGGAAGGTATATGGATCTGTGTGTTTGTGCATGTTTGGCTGCCAGGTGGCCGCTAATACCGAGTATAATTGCTGGATTGATGGAATTATGGTGTTTATACAAACGTATGTTAATTTGCTCTAATACAGTGTATGCACATTTTGTCAAATTGACAGTTCTTAAATCAATTTACACTTTTGAATTTATAAAAAAAATTCACACCAACACTGCGATATCAACCTCTCGCAATATGACAGAGATGGCTAAAATATTGTTATTATTCCATCAGATTAATTTAAATGAAGGGGTCTGTTTCAGCTATAATTGCCTGTCTTTGTTTTGTTTCTGTCAGTTTCAACATGGAGCCCAGTTATGACTTCTTGCACATCTACGAGGGTGAAGACTCCAACGGGCCACTGCTGGCAAGTCTCCAAGGTAGCCAAGCTCCTGAGCGCATCGAGAGCGGTGGTAACAGTCTCTTCTTGGCATTCCGATCGGACGCTTCTCTGGGCATGTCGGGCTTTGCCATTGAGTTCAGAGGTAATTCTTGGTCTGCCATTTATTGCCTCTTAAATAGTAATACATTTTGTAGGTAAAGACTGAATTCCTGCAGAGTATTGACTGCCATTTGAAGTACCACACTACTTTCTGCAATGCAAACAGACCATTTCAGGGGTCCTGTGTTTAAATTTAGTAAAACAAAGTGGTACCTGATGAGTCTATGAGGGAATTACTGTATTTTACGGATAATAAACCGCACCGGTATATAAACCGCAGATAAACGGTATATTGGTAGTTTTGAAATTAGATATTTACATAGGAAGATTGTGTAAAAGACCATTTACATACCTTAATTGTTTCCAAACGGTGTCTGTAACACGGCTTATCAAACAAACCACAAAAGTTATTGATGTTGAAATTGCATTATCCTTAATGAGAGGGATAATATTTTTTCTTTTTTTAATAAGGTTTAAGATGTTTATCAAGATTCTTCTTCCTTGTACTTTGTAAAGACTTTGTGTTAAAACAGTTTCTTAAAGTCGATCATTTTAATACATTGTTTGATTTCTTAGCCTAATCCATTCCATAATTTAGCTATCAGCGAAGAAAAAGCCACAGATTAGCCACACCTTTATATAAGCCGCAGGGTTCAAACCTTGGGAAAAAAGTAGAGGCTTATAGTTCAGAAAATACAGTACAACAAGTTGGTTGTAGTCCGGAGCATTGAGTTCGGGCCTTGCCGGGTGGAATTTAATGTTTTTTCTCCTGATTGACAGTCTTTGCAATCAATAGTGAACTTTCCAAACCTTCATTTATAAACCATAATGCCTTTACGTGATGCCCAAGTGCTACAGTGTTTTTCATTGAAATGTGATTGCTGTGATTGACCTGCTGCAGGGTACACTATCTTGATCATAATTAGAGTGTATGGGTGATGATGATTAAAAAGTCGATAGAGGGGTGTATCATCTGTAGACGGGCTAATATTTTAAGATGCCAACTCTATTCATTTCTGCCTCATGTCATGAGGTTTTTTCAGCTGAAAGGGCATGATGCTTTGCGTCAGCCCATGAATTGTTTACCTCCACAGATTGTGACTCATCCTGGTTTTACAAAAACTGCTGGACTGGCGGTGATTTAACAGCTATTGTCAAAGTGAAACTGATTATTACTTCACAGCCGGACTCCAGATGACATCTCCTCTGTCAAGTTTATATATACATATATATAAATGTGTGTGTGTGTAAAAAGTTTGTCTCACTTCATTTATCTGTAATTAAAAATGATTATCTCCCCCTCTGTTGTCTGTCTCGCCACGACACCTCACACCTCTGTACTTTTGTCATTAACTCACTACCTTTTCATCTGCCATCGCTCTAATTAAAATGCAACCTTAATCATCTCCCTGTTTCACTTGCGTCTTACCTGCCACCCCCTGTTCCTCTCTCTCCTTTTTTCCTCATTCTTCACAGGAAAAGCCAACACTGACTCATTTAGACTTTGACAGTTATTGACATTGTTTGACTTCCCATTTCTACTCTATCCCTCTTGCTTTTGTCATTTGCTCCCATTAGCTCCTTCTTCTTCTATGACGAATAAGAAATGTAAGACAGAGGATATCTCATATAAAGAGTTTGTTTCTGTCACATCTAATCATATCAGCAAATACAGAGTAAACTACATAGTGCTGGCTTGGGAAGCAGCCGCTGTGTCTTGCTAAACTCAGTCAGGAGAAACGTAAAATCTGATTTCCATTTATAAAAGCCTCCATTGCTCTTCCTTATTGCCCTTTAGTAAAGACATGTTGGGTTCTGATAAAACTGCTTCTATGGCAACAGCAATGCCAATTATGCATTGTATGCCATGAATTCCATTGAATAACAGGTCCATGCATCCTGTTCTAAAGGTCAGCCACACGTGTTTCAGGTGTCAAACTCAAGGCTCGCAAAATGTGTGTCAGTAAATCACTTCCATCTTTCTTGCAAAATGTATTTTTTCCCTACAATTTTGACAGATGTATATGTCCTGCATGCCATTACTTGTCTATAAAGCTTTAACATTAACTGATCTTGCCAGACCCATTGTTTGAGATGTTTCAAACATTAAAATAAAAAATAAAAAATCCTTAATATCCGCCTTTCACCATGATTCATGATTTAAAGCCAGTTATCCATTAATTTATGTGTCAAAAAATGTAATCATCAAATGTGCAGGCAATTGTTTAACAATAATATGAGGAGATTGTTAGGAATGTGAATCATTCACCAACTTATGATTCGATTTAATTCAGATTCTTGAAGTGACGACTCGCTTCAGAATCAATATCTCGATTTAACATGATTCTCGATTCAAACCAACTTCAGGATTATATTATTTGGTATTAAAAAATAAAACCTTTCAAAACAGGTTACAGGTTACAAAAGCTCATTTTGGCTGCTGACGTCTACGCGTAGCGAATATATATATATAAAATACACAGTATAGGCTTTTTTAATCCATCCATCCATCCATCTTCTTCCGCTTATCGGAGGTCGGGTCGCGGGGACAGCAGCCTAAGCAGGGAAGCCCAGACTTTCCTCTCCCCAGCCACTTTGTCCAGCTCCTCCCGGGGGATCCCGAGGCGTTCCCAGGCCAGCCGGGAGAGATAGTCTTCCCAACGTGTCCTGGGTCTTCCCCGTGGCCTCCTACCGGTCGGACGTGCCCGAAACACCTCCCAAGGGAGGCGTTCGGGTGGCATCCTGACCAGATGCTCGAACCACCTCATCTGGTTCCTCTCGATGTGGAGGAGCAGCGGCTTTACTTTGAGCTCCTCCCGGATGGCAGAGCTTCTCACCCTATCTCTAAGGGAGAGCCCCGCCACCCGGCGGAGGAAACTAATTTCGTCCGCTTGTACCCGGGATCTTGTCCTTTCGGTCATGACCCAAAGCTCATGACCATAGATGAGGATGGGGACGTAGATCGACTGGTAAATTGAGAGCTTTGCCTTCCGGCTCAGCTCCTTCTTCACCACAACGGATCGATACAGCGTCCGCATTACTGAAGACACTGCACCGATCCGCCTGTCGATCTCACGATCCACTCTTCCCTCACTCGTGAACAAGACTCCGAGGTACTTGAACTTCTCCACTTGGGGAAAAATCTCCTCCCCAACCGGCAGATGGCACTCCACCCTTTTCCGGGTGAGAACCATGAACTCGGACTTGGAGGTGCTGATTCCCATCCCAGTCGCTTCACACTCGGCTGCAAAACTATCCGGTGAGAGCTGAAGATCTTGGCCAGATGGAGCCATCAGGACCACATCATCTGCAAATAGCAGAGACCTAATCCTGCAGCCACCAAACCAGATACCCTCAACGCCCTGACTGCGCCTAGAAATTCTGTCCATAAAGGTTATGAACAGAATTGGTGACAAAAGGTAGCCTTGGCGGAGTCCAACCCTCACTGGAAACGTGTCCGACTTACTGCCGGCAATGCGGACCAAGCTCTGACACTAATCATACAGGGAGCGGACTGCCACAATCAGACAGTCCGTTACCCCATACTCTCTGAGCACTCCCCACAGGACTTCCCGGTGTACACGGTCAAATGCCTTCTCCAAGTCCACAAAACACATGTAGACTGGTTGGGCAAACTCCCATGCACCCTCAAGGACCCTGCCAAGAGTATAGAGCTGGTCCACAGTTCCACGACCAGGACGAAAACCACACTGTTCCTCCTGAATCCGAGGTTCCGGCATAACCTCCTCTCCAGTACACCTGAATAGACCTTACCGGGAAGGCTGAGGAGTGTGATCCCACGATAGTTGGAACACACCCTCCGGTTCCCCGTCTTAAAGAGAGGAACCACCAACCCGGTCTGCCAATCCAGAGGTACCGCCCCCGATGTCCACGCGATGTTGCAGAAGTCTTGTCAACCAAGACATCCCCACAGCATCCAGAGCCTTAAGGAACTCCAGGCGGATCTCATCCACCCCCGGGGCCTTGCCACCAAGGAGCTTTTTAACTACCTCGGCAACTTCAGCCCCAGAAATAGGAGAGCCCACCACAGATTCCCCAGGCACTATATCCTCATAGGAAGACGTGCTGGTAGGATTGAGGAGGTCTTCGAAGTATTCCCGCCACCGATCCACAACATCCGCAATCGAGGTCAGCAGAACACCATCCCTACCATACACGGTATTGACACTGCACTGCTTCCCCTTCCTGAGGCGGCGGACGGTGGTCAAGAATCGCTTTGAAGCCGCCCAGAAGTCGTTTTCCATGGCTTACCCGAACTCCTCTCATGTCCGAGTTTTTGCCTCCGCAACCGCTGAAGCCGCACACCACTTGGCCTGTCGGTACCTGTCTGCTGCCTACGGAGTCCTATGAGCCAAAAGAGCCAGATAGGACTCTTTCTTCAGCTTGACGGCATCCCTCACCGCTGGTGTCCACCAGCGTGTTCTAGGATTACCGCCACGACAGGCACCAACCACCTTGCGGCCACAGCTCCAATCGGCCGCCTTGACAATAGAGATATGGAACATCGTCCACTCGGACTCAATGTCCAACGCCTCCCTCGTGACATGTTCAAAGTTCTTCCGGAGGTGGGAATTGAAACTCTCTGACAGGGGACTATGCCAGGTGTTCCCAGCAAACCCTCACAATGCGTTTGGGCCTGCCAGGTCTGTCCAGGTTTCACTGTCGTTGCCAACATGAGCGTTGAAGTCTCCCAGTAGAACGAGGGAATCACCCGGGGGATCACTCTCCAGTACTCCCTCGAGTGAATCCAGAAAGGGTGGGTACTCTGAGCTGCCGTTTGGCGCGTAAGCGCAAACAACAGTCAGGACCCGTCCCCCCACCCGAATCCGGAGGGAAGCTACCCTCTCATCCACTGGGTTGAACTCCAACGTGCAGGCTTTGAGCCGGGGCCAACAAGAATTTCCACCCCAGCCCGTCGCCTCTCACTGCCGGCAACGCCAGAGTGGAAGAGAGTCCATCCCCTCTCAAGAGAACTGGTTCCAGAGCACTTGCTGTGCGTCGAAGTGAGTCCGACTATATCTAGCCGGAACTTCTCCACCTCACGCACTAGCTCAGGCTCCTTTCCCCCCAGCGAGGTGACATTCCACGTCCCAAGAGCTAGTTTATGTAGCCGAGGATCGGACCGCCAAGTGCCCTGCCTTCGGCTGCTGCCCAGCTCACACTGCACCCGACCTCTATGGCCCCTGCTATGGGTGGTCAGCCCATTGGAGGGGGGGCCCACGTTGCCTCTTCAGGCTGTGCCCGGCCAGGCCTCATGGGCACAGGCCCGGCCACCAGGCGCTCGCCATCGTGCCCCACCTCCGGGCCTGGCTCCAGAGGGGGGCCCCGGTGACCCGCGTCCGGGCGAGGGAAATCTTGGTCCTTTGTTTGTGGTCTTCATAGAGGTCTTTGAGCTGCTCTTTGTCTGATCTCTCACCTAGGACCAGTTTGCCTTGGGAGACCCTACCAGGGAGCATAAAGCCCCCGGACAACATACTGTAGCTCCTAGGATCATTGGAACACGAAAACTCCTCTACTACGTTATTAAGGTGGCAGCTCAGAGAGGAGACTTTTTTAAGTCTTTTTTAATCATTTTTTTAATGATAAAACTATAATCGGAATAAATACGACTCGCAATTCAGATGTGAATGAAACATTTTTTAGCACCTGTTGCGGTTATACTTTATTATTCATATGTATTTACTGTTACAAGGTGCCCTATTAAAAGAACCATAACAGCGATGTGGCCTCAGTGAAAATGAGTTTTATACTGCATCATTATTGTTTTTCCTCTTATAAGGTTTTACATATTGTAACCCTTGGACAACAAGACATTTACGTATGCTGTCATAAAACATAAAATGGGCCACTTAGACGCAAAAGTTGTGTCGTAGTTCAGTACATTTTGATACTGTAACCTAATCTATTTTCTTTCTCTGCAGAAAAACCCAGAGAGGCCTGTTTTGATCCCGGGAACATCATGAATGCTAGTCGGACCGGACATGACTATAAACTGGGATCACAGGTGTCCTACAACTGTCACCATGGCTACACAATATTGGGTGGAGATACCATAACATGTGTGATGGGCCGTGATGGGAAGCCCGTTTGGGATAAGGCTCTACCATTGTGTAAAGGTAGGAAAGATTCATGCACAACTACATTGTTAAACATAATATACTTTTTCCCACTAAGACACTATTGGCAAATCAATCATTTGTGGGAATAATTTGAGGGAGGTCCTTTTTTGTTCCCAGTAAACAAAGCAAGGTCATGCTTAGATCAGTTTGTTGTTGAAGAACTTGAGAATCCCAACCAACACATTTGGGGGGAACTATAACACGGAAATGAACACAGTACTAATTATAAAACTTGATTCAACTAACAATGTCTTTATTATTGTGGTTAATTTTGAGTTTGGCGTACATAAACATTATTATTGCACACAGTACAGTATAGCCCTTGCTCTGTAGCTATGTTGGTGCAGTACAATGTATGTGCAGTGCCCATTCCAGCATATATTCCTAGATCACTGGTTGATGTTGTGTGTGCTTCATTGTGTGCGTGTGTGTGTGTGTGTGTGTGCAACTCTGAGACATATTCTGTCAGGGATTGGAAGGCTAAACTGTCACAACTGTCTATTTGATTAATGGCTGACAGAGCCAGGGAAATGGCACCTGCCAAATGTCCATTTGCACTGTATTTGTCATATGAAGTGTGTGCATGTGAACTGTATGTGTGCATTTGTGTCTAAATCAAAAATAAGAAAGACAGTAATCTGACCCGCAAATCACTGGCGGGTAGCAATAAAAGAGGAATTTTAAAATGAACACAATAAAACACGTTTAATTAAATCTCAGCCACCGCTGTGCTTTATAAAGTCTGATAGACTGTCAAAGAAGACGGGCGGGAAGAGCACTTGAGACCAGCAGCAAATAACTGAAGTGGCCTTATCTCATGTTCACATCCATTGTTTTTTTAATCAAGATATGCCCCACCACTTATAGACTTTTGCTTTCTGCTCGGCTTTTTCATATGCAAAGCCGCTGTCATTTGTATTTCAAGAGCATACACATAAAAGGATGCTTAACAAGGACAAATACTCTGCAACATATACCGGTACTTTGTTGTTTTACTTTTCCAGCGAAGGTACAATAACTATTCTTCAAGTTGATCCATTTCACTCACCAGCCTTCAGTCAGCAGTTTTGCTATTGATCTCGACAAATGGTAATTAGCTGAAATTATTTGAGTGAACCATTGAACTATCCATACAGCAATGTATTAATCAGCATATGCCTAGTATTGATTTTGTATTCATATTATCGGCCAGTCATGGAAGACCCCAACATGGCTTTTGATCCATACAAAAGTCCCTCTTGTCGGCTGCAAATGTAGCCTCTTTCATCTGTTACTCAAGGTTTGACAAAAAAAACATGTACTGTCATTGGCCACTAGGGGCAGATTGGGACATGATATACTGACAGTTTTTTTTGCGCTATTGTCACACAATCAATTATAATTTAGTATTTTGGATGCCTCTGTCCGCGGGGTTTTGCAGTCTAGCTGTTTTGTGATCACCGCCAGGGGGGCATACTTACTTGGACATTCAGTAAAGATATCAGCCAGAGGGAAACAAGCTCTGTTTGAGATTAGTTGAGTTTGAGGAAACACAAGAAACGGTAGGTATCATGTCCATCTAATATTGGTGTGTGTATAATAACACTGACATTTGACATGCAATGACATTAATGCAGCTCTGTTTCGATCAATGAGTGTGCAAATATACTTAATGATGTGACCGAGGGAATCTATATAATATTCATGAAGTTTATTTTCAGCCGTGTGTGGAAAAAAAATAGCCATGACGTTCACTTTCAAGATAAATATTTACCAGTGTACATTTTCAGAAGAATAATTATGATACTTTTGGAGAAGGTGGAAAGTGGTTTGAATTGCAATCTGGGAACGCCCCCACAAACGAACATCTTGCAGACAGACTGAAAAAAAAAGGTTTTAAATGTCGATTAAATCATCATAGGAAAATGACTATGCACTACTTTATAATGAGTATTAGGACCATTGATTGATTACCAATTATTTACATTTATTTTTAAATGTTTCCAACAAAACGAACAAACCATGTTATAACAATTATATGTGCACTCAAATTAGCGAAAACCCCTCTGACCTAAGATTTATATCCGTTTCCACATAGTTGTCAACATAACACATCGCCGTTCTCCACAAAAAGCACGACTCTCCAGTGTTGTTTAATCTTTTCCTGTCAAAGACACAACAAAGCACATTTTCTTTGCATTCTTGGTTTTGGATAAGAAACAAAGGGGTAACAGAGCTAAGAGAGAATGACTGTGTTGTACAGTCGTAAAGGCCCATTGTTGCCTTTAGTATCAGAATGGACCACAGAAGCAGATGACGTAGCTGTGCATTTTAAAGTTTTTAATGTTCAAGCACAGGGGGAAAACACAAAGCAATTGCACTAGAGGGGACAGCCAGTGCCATAAAGAAATTAAGATTAAGAAAAACAACAGGAGGAAGACTAAGGAACACAGAGCAAATACAAAGTAACAAAGTAAATGCAAAAATACTTTCTGTTGATGATAATAAAAGCACCTTACCTCCTTGTCGCTCTCCTGGTTCCTGCAAATTGCAGCCATGCGAGTTCCTCACATGGCTGCAATTTATTGGGACCACAGAAGGCCACAGAAAGGAAGCAGTCTTGCACGTCAACGTTCCACAACATAAAGTGATCTTCGAGCAGTGAGCAGTGCTCGAGACAAGGCATAAATAGGACACGCTGATTGGCAGCAGGTGTGGACCACCTGCCAATCAACGGCAGGCGAGTGATCAAACAGTGCTCAGAGACAAACAGGAAATGGAACAAAATAAGTGCACGGATGAGAAGTAAATACAAAAACAAAGAAACAAACAGAAATGAAGTGACAGATCGTCACAAGAGCAGAGTAAAACAATTTAGAACCAGGAGGAAAAGATGATGGAAACACACTTGAAATGTTCATTTCCAAAGCTAATAACTGCATTAGATTAAATATTTCCATTAGTCTGCAGTTAAAAAGAGTGTTCATACCTTGGAGAGCTGTTGCACAAGGTGGATTGACATGAATCATGGTTACACCATGAGAGATGTCAATTGATACAAAGGAGAGGATTATCAAACCTCTTAAAAAATACTTCTTCTGAAATCTGGACCAAGTACAAAAACATGGGAAGGTTGTAAAAAGGCAAGCATACTGGTAGACCAGGGAAAACATCAAAGCACAGCGTCATGGCAGAAAAGTGAAAGAAAACAAAACAAAATGTACAGCATAACAAGTGAATAACAAATGGGCGGAAATAGACTGGAGTCCCCATCTTTGACCGAACTGTAAGAAACTGCCCAAAGGAAATGGAATTTAAATACTAAAAAGCTAAATGAAAAGTTGCAATATGGGCTAAAGAAAAGCCATCACAGACTATAAATTATTGGGTAGAAGTCATATTCAGTGATGAATCATAGATCTGCATTGGGCAAGGTGATGTTGGCACTTTTGTTAGGTGCCGTTCCAATTAGATTTATGAAGATAACTGCCAGAGGAAAACATGCAAATTTCTACAGCCATTGATGACAATGGTATGAGGATATGGGGCTGCATGTAGGGATGGGAGTTGATAAGATTTTTCTGGTTCCGATTCTTTTTTCAATTCTGCTTAATGACTCGGTTCTTTGTCAGTTATATTATCCATTCTTATTTGGAAAAAAAAGGTGGATTAGCATTAATGTTGTTTAGTTTTGAGGTAACGTGGTCCTACAAAGGCAACAATTTAAAAAAGTACATAAAATAGCATAAAATAAATATAAAAAAATTAATATTCTGTAGAATATAACAAAATAAAACATGTGGAAATTACGCAAGAATCTAACATTTAGTAACATTTTCAAAACGTTTCAGAATTTTTGTCATCACTCTCGAAATATATTGGTGTAATTTAACACATTAAAATGGTTTGTTTAGATTTACAAGGTGAAACTATCATACGCATAACATGCAACTCAAGATATGTCAAGCTTTTCAGTCTTTAAAAACTGTAAGACGTGATGATCAAAATTATGATAATGGCGTGACATATCTCAATTTGCATGCGATTAGTTTATATTACGTATAAGTTTCAAATTTGAAGTTTATTGCTGAAATGAATTTTACGAGTTTCACCTGTATAATGAAACATGCAACTGTTCTTTGACTACAATTGAACATTCACCTCTTGAAAATCAGGAGCATTGTGGAAAATTGGTTCAAGCATTTGAATATGAAAATGCATCTTCCAGAGATGAAAAACTGAAAATGTCCCTTTACAAAAGATACATAAGGTCAATGACCTATCCTGCAAATAGTCTGGATCTAAATCCAATTTAAAATCTATTGGGAAGTTGAAGAAAATGATCCATGACATGACTCCAACCTACAAAGCTGATCTGACAGCAGCAATTGTCAAGTTGGAGCAAGACTGATAAAGAGGACTATTCGTCATTCCTTAGGTCCAGGCCTCAGAGACTGCAAGGTTTTATAAAAGCTAACAAAGTACAAGTTGTATTTTGTAGTTTGTTTTCATGATTCCATAACATTTTCCTCAGATTTGAGTGATTATATATATTTTTTTCACTCTGCTTCATCTAAAATTAGTCTGTTACTACCATAATTTATTTTCTTCTTTTTCCTAAAGCTAGGAAAATGCCATTTAAAATGACTATAGTTGTGTGTCATGTCTGTTAACTACTTTTATTTTTATTACATTTTTTTAATGAAATCAAACAACTGGAAGGTTGTATTAATATTTTAAAAACCCCTAAATAAGCTACGCCCATTGAAATTAAATCAATTTAATCCGTGCTTGCACCATCACCCCGATGTTAACATGTAGCATGCCTTAAAAAGATTAAAAACAACTTAAACATAAAAAATACTCTTTGAAAATTAAACTGTACTGCAAACAACTACAGTAGTTTTATGTAATAATATTGTACAGTATTTACCTTTGGGGACCAGCCTAATACAGTGTCTACTTCAGGCTGCTCCTCCGTCCAGTGTCTGCCTATTATAAGCCATTTTAGGCCCTGTATTCATTGAGCTGAGTGATTGTTTCTCTCATGAGATCTGGGGATACTATTTCTTGTGTAACAATAGGAGCTAGGAAATTGTTTTGTATGTTGCGCACATACCTCTTTGAGTGATGGACTGGAGAGGTCAGAGTTGACAACAGATGTCTGCATAAGGCAAAGCTAATGCTCACTTGTCCAGTTTGCAGAGTATGTAGAATTGTTTTTTTTTAAACATGTCAGGCAAACGATTTGGCAGCTTGTCAATATTTTCATGGATTAATGTCCACTGTAGGTATTTTTTTGGCTCAGAAGCTGAATTTTGCTTTGGGGGGATGCAGACTAATGGTGCTTCACTTCGCCAAGTCTTCTACATAGTAGTACATGATTTGAATCTTTTGTTTTTCTGATTCGGTTGGTGTCGTCTTTGCACTCATGTTGTCAGTTTAGGTGGTTGGAGGGCAAAATGTGTCGATCTCTGGCTCATGGCTGTTAGTTTGCTTGATTTGGCCATTGCACAATAATTGCACAGACCAGATATAGCCACAAAAAATATAGCTATATACACTACAAGCTCATTTTAATTGGTTGTCCCCAGGCATAAGCAAGGTGACAGCAGGTAAACATACATTTAGTGATTCAACTCCATATAATTTACCCATACAATGGAAAATACAGCTGTGCACAATCAACCGGTGGAGGAAATGTTCGTAACTCAAATTTTGATTGTAATTTAAAGCATTACAAAAAGATAACTCTGAACTCAAATTAGGGATGTCCCGATCCAGGTTTTTGCACTTCCGATCCGATACCGATATTGTTTTTGCATTTCCGATCCGATACCGATACTGACCGATACCGATACTGACCGATACTGGCCTATCCGTGCATGTATTAAAGTTTAAAGTTATTTAGCCTACTTAGTTGTCAGAATCATGTTGAAAAGGGTTTTAGTACTCTTGATAACAACTAGCCAGCTGAATTAGGGGAGTTTGAATAATACACAATGGTTGGTAACAAGAAACTGACCTGTTTATTGAAGGATAAACACAAAATAGACAAAATTATACATGACAAACAGAAATGGCATCATTGAACTAGGGCTGGGCGATATGGCCTGTTTTTAATGTTGCGATATTTTAAGGCTATATTGCGATACACAATATATATCTCGATATTTTGCCTTAGCCTTGAATGAACACTTGATGCATATAATCACAGCAGTATGATGATTCTATGTGTTTTGATTGATTGATTGAGACTTGTATTAGTAGGTTGCACAGTGAAGTACATATTCCGTACAATTGACCACTAAATGGTAACACCCGAGTAAGTTTTTCAACTGGTTTAAGACGGGGTCCACTTAAATTGATTCATGATACAGATATATACTATTTTGATGGTGTGGAGTCTGGACGTGTGGCACCGAATGGAGATAAGCGTCTCGACAGACGTCACAATATTTGAACAATGATGACGAAAACTGTTGTCTCTGTCGTGTCCGTGTGTCGAAAATTGTTATGTGCTTATTTTTTTATTTGATTTTGTGCGTGGCATAGATTTGCCATGCGCAGAGGACGCTTGAGTAGGCGCGCACCTTAGCAGCTGCGCTAGCATCACAGCTAACGTTAGCCATGCCGCTACCTCGCTCTCTGCTGGGAGAGGACGTATACGTATGTGATGTATGACGTGACAGTATGTGGCGTGTGTAAGAAGGTGCGCTCGCTGTCTGTGAGAGGGAGACACAGGAAAGAGTGAGAAGAGCCTGTCGTGTAATGCCAGCAGCTAAAAGCAACTGCGTGAGAATTGTGGATGTGTTGAAGGTGTGCTGGAAAATGCGGAACGGAAATTACGGAGCAGCAGAAAAGTGGAATGTATTATTTAAATAGGTGCGTTAGAAAACACGGACCGGTTTTTTTTTTAAAACTGGATCTGGATCGGCATTTTCCCATGCCTTGCCGATACGCAATTTTTGGCAAATATCGGCAGCCGATCCGATCCAAATATCGGATCGGGACATCCCTAACTCAAATAACTCACAATTTGAGGTACTCACAAGATGAGGTATACCTCTGTATTGGCAAGGAGTAGGTCAGCCTGGACTTTGTGCAGGTAAGGACACCAGGCGATAAGCATGTATGAAGTCGCAGGAGGTGATTGCCCGCAGGTGTGCTCTGTGTTCTTGTCTTCCATGTCATGGCAACTAAGGGGTGAGAGAGAAAGCAGAAGAAGACAAAACAGGAATGTAACTCACATACAAACACACTTGGAGCGGGATTTACTATAATCCTAATACGACACACTAAACACCGTGTGAAATCTATAAAATTGCATTAGTGAGCGTCTTGCCTGTGATCTACCAACACTGCGTGTACAAATCAAAAGTGGTGCTAACCGCCTAATTCAAGTGATTGTACGTGTACTACACAGGGCGTCACCACGGAGACACTGGATCATTTACTGCACATTTATTTTATCATGCTCCTTCTTTATGTGGTGTCTTCTATGTTTTCAAACAAGCAGGAGACATTTACCACTTTTTATAGGCACTTTAGAAGCAGTCGGGCAGTGCATCTACTGCGGAACGCACTTTTTTCACCCTTTTTTTCAGCGCCCAAGGTACACTCATGGCAGAGAGGCTGCACTTACTTGTGCACAAGATGCAAAAAAATGCATACTTTATGAAGTTTTTTTTCATATAAGAGACATGTTAATACATATTTTAAATCATAAAACTAACAGCATTAAAAAAAATACGGCAGTAGACACCAAAACACAGTGTTGATTAACTCCTTAACTCACCCAACATGCAACCACAAAATTCTAAAAGTATGTTGCTGAATAGACAATATGTCTAATGTTTTTTTTGTTTTTTTTGACATACTAGCAAATATGTTGACACACACACGTATGACGGAGGATTCTCTGCCAATTATCTGTGTTTGCAGCAGCAGTCGTGTGTGTAACACAGTTTGCACGGACAAAATAAAACGCTAAATAGTGCTCGCAAAACGGTGATGAGTGTTGATAAATCACATTGTGCAAGCTAAATAATTATATTTTCATCGTTTTGACTATCAGCGTATATTCTGCATATTAATTAAGACACAGACACACAATGGATTGCATGCCTTATTCTGCTCACTTAACAGACACAATCCACTTTGCACATGTTCAGTCGTTCAGCTTTGCGTGTGCTGTCAACTTTGCACATGTTTTAGTGCACACAAACCTTTAGTAAATGAGGCCCTTGGTGTATTATTAACTCAAGACTGCGGGAAAACAGACAGTTGAACTTCGCCCCTGCTGGTCTCTTCAGAAGCTAGACCAGATCTGGGCAAACCAAGGCCCGGGGGCCGCATGCGGCCCGTTGAGCTTTTCAATCTGGCCCGATGGACATTCCCAAATATTTTTTTTAGATCTTTAAGATCGAAACTGCAGCCACTATTATGATGTGCAGTGATGTTTTCAAATGACCGTAAGTCTTGAACTATACAAAGTATTTCAATGGTTGGGTAATGTGCTTTTGCATGATATACTAGTTACTATGGTAATCTAATTAGTTACTGTTGTAATCTACGTCACACCAGCTCAGAAGAGGCACCAAGTAGTGTGTGTGGGGAGCGTTTCCACAGAGTGTTTCCAAAGCAGCCAGCCTGTAATGCGGGTGTCAGGGACAGACGCGGAAGGAGATTTTTACAGCAAAGTTCTAAAACTTAGTGATATATCACATACATCAGATTGTAGGTGGGTTGTATTTTTTACCCTTTGCGTTCATATTTCACTGTGTTTGTTGCATTTTTGTTGCGTTTCGCTAGATTGTAAACTATGTCAATCGAGAGCGGGTGTGATGTTTTTATGTTGTCAATATTCAGTGTTTTATCGTTCATAGTTAATATTGTAAATCCCACATTCTTTATTTTCATGTACATTCTGGGTGTCTCATTCAGTAAAAAAAAATTAAATTCCGTTTCGTTTTTTCAATCAATCAATCAATCAATCAATCAATCAATCAATCAAAGTATACTTATATAGCCCTAAATCACAAGTGTCTCAAAGGGCTGCACAAGCCACAACGGCAGCTCAGATCCCACGTCAGGGCAAGGAAAAACTCAACCCAATGGACTACAATGAGAAACCGGCCCCTATACACATTTTCTTCTCTAAATTTGACCCCCGGAGTCAAAATAATTGCCCAGGCCTGATCTAGACCGGCACAATCTAATAAAAGACGAATCAAAATGTTTTTGGGCTGAGCATATTGCATACTTTTCCAAATTCAGATCTCATTAGATTGTTCAGATGTGAGTCTGTGTGAATGCTTTTTGTTTTGCTCTCCACCTTTTCCAATTGATTCCTTTCCCGTGTATTCTACTCCACATTGACTAGTTTCATCACATACTCTGGGCACTTCTTTTTCCCTTCCTATTTCTCTGTCTGGGGCCAGGTCTTGGGGGCATTTAGACCAAGCTCATTAGACAGGTTGAGACCCCCTTAAATAATACAGCGCCACATTCACTCCCTCCATTGCCTCTCACTTCGCCTTCCGCCGCCTCGCATATCCACCTTTCCTCTTTCCCTCTGCATGTAGCGACTTCTCATCCTTTCTCTCCTGTGCTGCTCCTGTCTGTCTGATTCGCTCGGTGTTGTTCTCTGATGCTCTCTCTCCCACACACACTACCCATCTCAAAATGCTCTTTTTATTGGTTCCCATGGTAACTAAGAGCTATTGCAAGAAAGAGGGAATTCTCAGTGACTGTTGATAGGTTTCTTTCTCGCCCTCGCTTCCTCTTTCTTTCTTTGTGTGTGTGTGTGTGTGTGTGTGCGTGCGTGCGTCAGAGCGGGAGAAGGAGCGAAAGATGCCGCTATTATAAAGTGCCGCCAAGAGGCAGGACACACGCACGTATATGAACACTAATGAATATTTGAATGCAAATGTTTTTGAGTAGCCTTTGAGCAGTCCTTCAAATGTTAGTTCTGCAAAGAAAGTGTATAGCTGTGTGTGTCCGCGTGTTATTGGGTAAGTGTGAGTGCATGTATCTTTATTGCATGAACCAACACACTGTCAAGGGACTGTGCAGTGGTTCACTTAGCTGACTTCCTTTAGTCCTTTGTGGGGTCATACCATCACTAAATGGTAGTATTGTGGCAATCTTGAGCCAACGGGAGACTAGTCATTGGGACTTATGCTGGCGTGTTAGGGAATGGTCTTTTTTGCATTAGCAATAGAACCACAGAACTTTCCTCCAGAAGGTCTTATCTTTGTCCATCTGATCTCAGATGAAACAAAAATTGAGCTGTTTGGCCACAATACCCAGCAATATGTTTGGAGGAGAAAAGATGAGGCCTTCAATCCCAGGAACACCACCCTACCGTCAAGCATGGTGGTGGTAGTGTTATGCTTTGGGCCTGTTTTGCTGCCAATGGAACTGGTGCTTTACAGAGAGTAAATGGGACAATGAAAAATGAGGATTACCTCCGAATTCTTCAGGACAACCTAAAATCATCAGCCCGGAGGTTGGGTCTTGGGCGCAGTTGGGTGTTCCAACAGGACAATGACCCCAAACACACGTCAAAAGTGGTAAATGAATGGCTAAATCAGGCTAGAATTAAGGTTTTAGAATGGCCTTCCCAAAGTCCTGACTTAAACATGTGGACAATGCTGAAGAAACAAGTCCATGTCAGAAAACCAACACATTTAGCTGAACTGCACCAATTTTGTCAAGAGGAGTGGTCAAAAATTCAACCAGAAGCTTGTGGATGGCTACCAAAAGCGCCTTATTGCAGTGAAACTTGCCAAGGGACATGTAACCAAATATTAACATTGCTGTATGTATACTTTTGACCCAGCAGATTTGGTCACATTTTCAGTAGACCCATAATAAATTCATAAAAGAACCAAACTTCATGAATGTGTTTTGTGACCAACAAGTATGTGCTCCAATCACTCTATCACAAAAAAATAAGAGTTGTAGAAAGTATTGGAAACTCAAGACAGCCATGACATTATGTTCTTTACAAGTGTATGTAAACTTTTGACCCTGACTGTACATAAACACACAGAGGGGCTGTTCCAGCGGTGTGATTTGTCTGGGAAAAAAATGGAAATCTGGCTTTTCTGACCTGAAAATGAGGCTATTGGGATTCATGCAAAAACTTCTTTTTTTTTGGAGGGGTGGGGGGTGATGTTTGCAGGAGCAAATGTCAGGTGCACAAACCCCTGCAATTTACTGTAACCCAACAATCAGTTGTATTTTCAGTTCGGAACACGGATGATTCAGGTAGGCATAGGTAATATAGGAGACGGAAGCATTTGAAATCTTGAACTGACATGTTTTCATTTTAAAAGCGCAACACAGCACTGTGTAACTGGCCCACCCCTTTACTCACCGGCTGTGACTCAGAGAGTGTTACGGATGGTTGGAAACATGCAGCAGGCGATCTGTAAAACGCTGTGTCTGTAACGCTGCCATGAATATGACTTGTTTAAAACGTCCAAACCAGTGATTCTCAAACTGTGGCACGCGCGCTCCATGCACTGGTATGTCAAATAGTCACCTAATAAAATATTCAAACACAGTGTTACTGTTCAAATTGTGTGTAAAATTACAGTGGCCAAAAAATCATAAATCTACTTGTTAAATAAAACCTATGTCTTGTTTTTAATGGATACTTACACCTACTACGCTACTGTTTTTTGTTTTTTTTCTGAGGTTGTTCTTAGTGAAAAAAGTCTAAGAACCATTGGTCTAAACCAGGGGTCGGCAACCTAAAATGTTCAAAGAGCCATATTGGACCAAAAATACATAAAAATAATTTGTCTGGATTGGCAACACTAAATTGGCCCTAGTGTGTGAATGTGAGTGTGAATGTTGTCTGTCTATCTGTGTTGGCCCTGCGATGAGGTGGTGACTTGTCCAGGGTGTACCCCGCCTTCCGCCCATGTGCAGCTGAGATAGGCTCCAGCACCCCCCGTGACCCCGAAAGGGACAAGCGGTAGAAAATGGATGGATGGATGGAATTTGTCTGGAGCCGCAAAAAATGTAACGCCTTATATACGTTTTATAATGAAGGCAACACATGATGTAAATGTATATATTAGCTATATTAGCCACCTATTAAAATTATTATGGGTTGCATGCTGATGCATTTCTTTGTTGACAGAAATGTTAAAATGTATTTTGCAAATTTTTACAAAATTGGAAAACATTAATAAAACAGAGGGTGGGATAACTCCTGGAAATTACTGGCTTAGAATCAAAATCAGAATCAGAAATACTTTAATAATCCCTGAGGGGAAATTAAGAATGGCCAAAGGTAAAGATGTGTGTGTCCATGGTGAAGAAAATGGCAGGCTGTCTTCTTCTAATGGATTTATTACAATCTTTGCAAGCTGGGTAACGTTTGCTGTGGTGTGGAACAACATGGCACACAAACAACTATCAGAAATGCAGCCAATATTACGTACAGATAATTAAAATTGAATACACAAAGGACAGAAGTAAAGCAAAATAAATTAGCTCAAATATACTTACAAACGAGGCGTAATAATGCAATGTGTACATACAGCTAGCCTAAATAGCATGTTAGCATCGATTAGCATTTAGTCATGCACTGACAAACTATGCCTGACGAGCACTACACAAGTCAATAACAACAATGAAGCTCACTTTTGTGCATTCACACAGATCATAAAACGTTTGGTGGACAAAATGACATAAAGAAGGAGTGGCATAAAACACGTCTTAACAAACTGTTGTCACATTCCATACAACTACGGTGAGTTCAAGGACCGCTGAAATTAGGAGGACAAAACGATGCTCACCAAATACTCTCTCATCAGTGAAGCATAAACACAAACATTAAACCTTGGGCTTTTTTTTACAATTAGGAAGGTTTTTGTCATGTTTGTCCTCCTACAGTAGCCATATCAAAACAACAAATATACATTATTACCCCCATCTTTTTCCATTTTCATACATTTTTGAAAAAGCTCCAGGGAGCCAGTAGGGCAGTGTTAAAGAGCCGCATGCGGCTCTAGAGCTGTGGGTTGCCGACCCCCAGTCCAAGCCATGCTGCCCATATTCAGACTAAACCACAAATGTGACTGTGTGTCAGGGCTGAGCCAGGCTAAATTCGGGCCCCAGCAGAATGTTTTTTTGAGGTCTCCAGCTCCACATTACAAAAAAATAAAATGTTCAATCATTTGTTAATAGTGCACAATAACAAATTTAACATCATTAAACATAAAGTCGCACATGTCCCTTGAATTACCAACCCAGCACTATAGCGGTGCGCCACGGGAGACAAAAAAACAAAAAAAAACCGCTGGGAGAAATCTGCTGTTATATTCTTATCAATGAAGGTGCAGGAAGGGCCCTGCTGTGTGTTTGTGTTTGGGGGTGGAGTGTCTTAGTAAGGGGTGCCATATATGTGCCTACTTTTTTTGTTTGCCAATCACGCCTACACTGTTACTAAATGGGGAACACATACAAGGGGCAACTTAATGCAGCAAATACTTACACAAACAGCTAAGCACTAAACTATAACAACTACCCACCTTACTAATATGCAAAGCAAAGCATGATGGGAACAGGAAAGTGCTCCCTACTGATGCTACAATATGAAAGATAGCGGGGGTGGTTGTTTGTTTATATGGACAATGTGATTATGTTGTTGTTGTATTACTCCATTATATCTGTTTTTTCTTAAGAGGGTTTTTTTCCCCACATAAAATTAAAACATTTAAATGTCCAATTTTTCCACAGGTGTATTATTATTCGACACTACTCTAAGCCATATATGTAAGTCCTTCATTTTTTAAAAGGCATAAAAACTTTTTGGATTCATATTTATTTTCACTTTTTTTGCTCAAAACTCTCAATCAACTTTAGCCCTAAACAAAAATACAATAAATATGTCATTTATTTAAACCCTTTGGAGGCCTTTTGATCAAAAGATGTCACAGTGTAAATAATAAATAAATAGTATAATTTGGCTGAGCAAGTCATTTTACAAATTAAACATGTAAAAATATGAGGTTTAATATTAAATAATAATTGCATGTTTGGTATTATTGTTTAGGACTGAATTTTACTGAGAATTTTAAGCAAAAAAGTATACAAAAAAAATTAACCTGAGATGTTTTTTTGCCCTTCAAAAACTTAAAGGATTTGTCTTGTTTGACTTTAAGGATAATTCAAATGGAATGTCCCCAGAATGTTAAAAGCAAAGCCTTTTTATTTTTACTTTGACAGACCTGAATAGTAATTCAAATGCTTCAATAAAATAACTCAAATGATAACAAAGTAACTCATTAAAAAAAAAAAAAAAAATCATTAAAGGACAAGCGGTAGAAAATGAATGGATGGATGGAATACAAAATAAACTGTCATGATTATTGCAGGAAAACCAGCAATACAATAGACAGACAATTGTACAAAAAACAAAACACGTGCTTGTGTTGTAATACTGATGTTCAGAATTTGGGGTTTTGTGAATGCAACTCGTTTGTCGTGATCATTAATACTGCATAACGAGGAAGTGTTGTGTTGCGCCGATCTACATTTCTGCCAGTGGGTGCTCGGTGTGTATTAAAAAAAAAAAATAGACGTTCAGCGAAGTTAATATCCCATTTGCGCCTTTATTATTTTGTAAAACGGACCAAACTCGCCACAAAATTAACTACAACAAGATTGGTTTTTCAAAAATTATTTTAAAGGGGAACATTATCACCAGACCTATGTAAGCGTAAATATATATTGAGGTTGCAGAAAAAAGACCATATATTTTTTTAACCGATTTCCGAACTCTAAATGGGTGAATTTTAGCGAATTAAACGCCTTTCTATTATTCGCTCTCGGAGCGATGACGTCACAACGTGACGTCACATCGGGAAGCAATCCGCCATTTTCTCAAACACATTACAAACACCGAGTCAAATCAGCTCTGTTATTTTCCGTTTTTTCGACTGTTTTCCGTACCTTGGAGACATCATGCCTCGTCGGTGTGTTGTCGGAGGGTGTAACAACACGAACAGGGACGGATTCAAGTTGCACCAGTGGCCCAAAGATGCGAAGGTGGCAAGAAATTGGACGTTTGTTCCGCACACTTTACCGACGAAAGCTATGCTACAACAGAGATGGCAAGAATGTGTGGATATCCTGCGACACTCAAAGCAGATGCATTTCCAACTGGACTGGACAGATCAGCTTTCAGGAAAAGAGAGCGGATGAGGGTATGTCTACAGAATATATTAATTGATGAAAACTGGGCTGTCTGCACTCTCAAAGTGCATGTTGTTGCCAAATGTATTTCATATGCTGTAAACCTAGTTCATAGTTGTTAGTTTCCTTTAATGCCAAACAAACACATACCAATCGTTGGTTAGAAGGCGATCGCCGAATTCGTCCTCGCTTTCTCCCGTGTCGCTGGCTGTCGTGTCGTTTTCGTCGGTTTCGCTTGCATACGGTTCAAACCGATATGGCTCAATAGATTCAGTTTCTTCTTCAATTTCGTTTTCGCTACCTGCCTCCACACTACAACCATCCGTTTCAATACATGCGTAATCTGTTGAATCGCTTAAGCCAATGAAATCCGAGTCTGAATCCGAGCTAATGTCGCTATACCTTGCTGTTCTATGCGCCATGTTTGTTTGTATTGGCATCACTATGTGACGTCACAGGAAAATGGACAGGTGTATATAACGATGGTTAAAATCAGGCACTTAGAAGTTTTTTTTAGAGATATTGCGTGATGGGTAAAATTTTGAAAAAAACTTCGAAAAACAAAATAAGCCACTGGGAACTGATTTTTAATGGTTTTAACCCTTCTGAAATTGTGATAATGTTCCCCTTTAAAGATTGAGAGTTGCCATCAATCCCACGTGGGTGCTCGGCATTGTCCGTGGGTGCTCGGGCCCCGACGCACCCACGGGATCGGCGCCTATGGCTAGCGCTACGGCAAAATGTGTGTGTGGTGTTGGACATGAGCACTGCTGTTGGCGTGTTAAGGTCAGCACTGAAGTTTAAAAGAGTGTCAGACTGTGTGGGCCAATATCAGGACGCAACATTGCCTATAAAACATTACTTGCACAATATCACCTTCAAGTACTTCTTGCAGGTACATTTAGCACTGAAATGAGGTACTAATAGCTATGTTTTTCCAGTCTAGTTACTATTGTTTTCTGTTTGTGACCACCAACAGGATAGGCCAGGGGTCGGCAACCCAAAATGTTGAAAGAGCCATATTGGACCAAAACTACAAAAACAAATCTGTCTGGAGCCGCAAAAAAATTAAAAGCCATATTACATACAGATAGTGTGTCATGAGATATAAATTGAATTAAGAGGACTTAAAGGAAACTAAATGATTTCAAATATACCTACAAATGAGGCATAATGATGCAATATGTACATATAGCTAGCCTAAATAGCATGTTAGCATCGATTAGCTTGCAGTCATGCAGTGACCAAATATGTCTGATTAGCACTCCACACAAGTCAATAACATCAACAAAACTCACCTTTGTGGGTTCATGCACAACGTTCAGTTTGGTAGACAAAATGAGACAGAAAAAGAAGTGGCATAAAACACGTCCTAGAAAGTCGGAGAAAGTTATACATGTAAACAAACTAAGGTGAGTTCAAGGACCGCCAAAATTAGTAGGACAAAACGCCGCTCGCCAAATACTCGAATCAGTGAAGCATGTTTAATATAAACAGTGTGCTTTATAACAATTAGGAAGGTTTGTGTCATGTTTGTCCTCCTACAGAAACCATATTAACACAAAAAATATTTTTTTTCCCCCTCAACTTTTTCCATTTTTCATACATTTTTGAAAAAGCTCCAGAGAGCCACGAGGGCGGCGCTAAAGAGCCGCATACAGCTTTAGAGCCGCGGGTTGCCGACCCCTGGGATAGGCGGTATAGAATTTGAGAGTCTGTAAAAATATGTAAACGGACAATTCATAACCATTTTCTTTGCCTTGTGATGGTTATACAGCCCCTACTTTATTTTTGTTTAATTACATTTTCATGAATCAGAGATGAATGTCCTTTTATTTTTAAACAAGGATACCTCATCTTTATTTTGTGATAATATTAAGTGACGGCTGTTTGTGGAAGTGTGGTTGTGTAGCACTCGAGAGTTTGAGGTTATTTTCTTTCCTGTGATGAATCTAATCCCAAGAAAATTGAAGACACAATAACAATTTTATTAGCTTGTTTTCAGAAAATTGCAGGAGGTGCCGCAACATAACCTTATAACACTCTGGGACATTTTTAGACTTTTACTTTTTACTACGTTCTTTTCGGTCCAGAGAACCAATGTGTGTATTCGTTGCAGATTGAAAAACTGTAGGTCTTCAAAAGGGTGTGTGTGTGTCTGTGTGTGTGTGTGTGTGTGTGTGTAGTGGACGTGAGTGATCAAAGCACATTTGTGTGGAGGCTTGTTGGCACCTGAGCCTGCAGCAGCACCACTTGGGGATTGTAGGTAGATCAAGAACACACCTCCGGACCTAAGAGTTTAAATGCAGCCGCACAGCGAGAATGAATCCAGAAAACATCAGTCGGTGCAGGAGCGGATGATTACTCTTTTGCTTTATGAAGCAAACAGGAAGCAGGAAGGCATAGTGAGGCATGAGAGGCCAGTGAGTGCAACGGCTCTCTTGCAAATAGCAAGATAAATAATTTTAACTGGGTATTTTTTTTCCACTGCGTTCATTCATTTTCCAAGTAATCTCATACAGTCATGATCATCCTAATTCTGTTTTAAGATGGTGTGCACTGCACTGCTCACAATTTAGATGAGGATTACTGATTACTTACGGGGTGGACCACTCATCTGTGCATCAGTTGGGGACGTCGCTGTGCTGCTGACTTGTCTCCACTCAAGATGATCCTCTGCTGGCCCCACTATGGACTGGACTCTCACGCTATTAACTAGATCCACTCGACATCCATTGCACCGGTCGCACAGGGAGGGGGGGGGGGTCCCCACATCTGCGGTCCCCTCCAAGGTTTCTCATTGTATCCCATTGGGTTGAGTTTTTTCTTGCCCTGATGTGGGATCTGAGCCGAGGATGTCGTTATGGCTTGTGCAGCCCTTTGAGACACTTGTGATTAAGGGCTATATAAAAAAATGTTGATTGATTGATTGATTGACTGTACGGAGGTTCATTTGTGTCTTTATTAGCACAGCCTTGTTTATACACAGAATGTATGTAAATTAATGTTTTGCGTTTGAGGTTTGGGGACTGATTTTTTTGTTGCTGACAATTCCATTAAATAAAAATGTTGAGAGTAAAATATGCATGTTTGAAAATTCAGTTTGTTAAAATACTGTGTTTTAAAATTCAGTTTGTAAAAATTACATTGATCAAAATTCAGATGAGCTGGCGACTTGTCCAAGGTGTAGATAGGCTCCCGAAACGGACAAGCGGATGAAAATGGATGGATGGAAAATTCAGTCCATAAAAAAAATCAATGCAGATAGATTTGGTGCAGAAATACCGTATTTTTCGGACTATAAGTTGCAGTTTTTTTCATAGTTTTGCCAGGCTCCAGTGCGATTTATATATGTTTTTTTCCTTCTTTATTATGCATTTTCGGCAGGTGTGACTTATACTCTGGTGTGACTTATACTCCGAAAAATATGGTACTTGTTGCTTTAAAATTCAAGTAAATTAAAACTGAAGCTAAGTTTTTTTTCTGCACTGAATTTTTATACATTTTAGTTTTATAAATTGAATATCAAAACACTGTGTTTTAACAAACTGCCTTTATGAACATACACTTTTTTGCTCACACATTTTGTTATTCAATGCAATTCTCAGCATAATTTTGATCTAAAAAATTCACTTCACAAAAAAAAAGCAAAAACTATAAATTGTGTGTCAAAAAAGCTTTGCTTATAAAGACACAAATGAACCCTTCATATCACTGCATGTCTAAGACTAGATTTACTCTGTCAAATATTTATAGCAGACTTTTGTCATTGTCTACCTGCCTTTGTGTCCATGTACAATACAGTATAGTGTTACCATTGCTCTTATAACACATGGAACAACTCACGTGCAAACCTCCAAAATACTGGCCCAAGTTAACAACAGTTCTTTTGGAATGATTCCATTCATTTATCTGTCTTTACATTGCCACAATCCATATACAAACATCACCACATGAGAGCAAAACTGGAAATGTGTGACTTGAAACCACAAGTAAATCCAGCCCAAAGTCTAAGCCGGAGTGTTCTTGCATCAAGTGAATTCTCTTCGTAATGCAAGCGGTTTTAGAGACAAATTTAAGGCCACACGGAGGATCATCCCCTGAAAAGTTTCAGAAACTGAAAAGTTCCTCTTTGTTGGTCTTTTCTTTCACCAAACATACATAGTTGTCATGACTTACATGGCTGTAATCAGCTCTGAGGTTGTTCAGGTCCAGATTTGTGTATTTTATAAATGACTGAAGTATAGGACAGGACGACATGATCATCTACATGAAATAAAAAAACAACAACATTCAGTATATATACAGCAACATCTTTAATGGTATTGTACTGTTACTTTAGATATTTATTACTCAAGTAAAAGTAAGGAGTAGTCACCCACATATTTACCTGAGTAAAAGTAAAAAGTATGTTGTGAAAAAACTACTCAAGTACTGAGTAACTGATGAGTAACCTGTTCGTTTAAAGATGACGGCAACAAATAATGCACAAAAACATAACAATAGCAATGAGCAAATTCAGAGCCAGGAATATCTCTTAAGCAACTAAAACTTAGACTTAGACTTAGACTTCCTTTTTATTGTCATTCAAATTTGAACTTTACAGTACAGATAAGAACAAAATGTTGTTGCATTAGCTCATGGTAGTGCAGGATAAAAAAGCAAGAAGGTGCATATATAAATAAATAAATAGGTTACTGTACAGATAAATACATTGCACTTTGTCCATATGCATCCGCATTTATGGATGTATGTTATATTGTCTTTTTTATTCCAGCGAGTTAATCCATTTTGGGGGGAGTTGAGGGGATAATTATGATGCGTTCAAGAGCAAACAATAATATATATTAAATAATAATACATTAACATAAAAAAAATTCAGGCAAATTGAGCCACAATAACTTAACAGCACCATAGGCTCAGTAGGCAGAGATTACTAAGGAAAATAACAAGTTAACCTTTACGCAAACCATAAACTGATAGGTGTGAACTGCACCTGGGAACAATTTCTATGCATGCGTGTGTGTGTGTGTGCGACTGTGCGTGTGTGTGTGTGTGTGTCTATGAGGCTGCAGTATGTTAATAAATGTCCTCACACGATGTACATTTGACAGTGATTCATAGCAGGGAAGCTAACATCAGCCTACGGTGACAGCCAAAATATCTACTAACGTTACTTGCCGCGATGTGCTTCCTCAAAATTGACGTTGAGTTCATGTAAGCTTAAGCTTGTTAATCATGTGACCGCCTGGCTCTGTTTGATTGGTGAAACGGAGTCAAACGTCACCAGTGACTGCGTGTGATTGGTGAACCGCAGGTATGCGATAGATCCTCCTTTGAAGGTCTGTCTGACAAACCAAAACAAACAAAGCGTGCATTAACAGATCGATAAAAATCTGTAGCGCGTAGCGAGCTGAATGTAAATAAATGGAGCGGAGTAAAAGTAGCGTTTCTTCTCTATAAATATACTCAAGTAAAAGTAAAAGTATGTTGCATTAAAACTACTCTTAGAAGTACAATTTATCCCAAAAGTTACTCAAGTAGATGTAACGGAGTAAATGTAGCGCGTTACTACCCTCCTCTGCCGAAATTACATGCTCATTAGCATGGATCGACAAGTTATAATTAGTGCAGTCAAATGATACTTTAAAAAAAATCAGATGAATCGCATTTGGCATAATCATGATTAATCAATTACTTGTTTGCATAATTTAAATGAACTTAATAAGATAGACCGCTATTTGGACAGAAATGCAATTTTGTCATATAAATATCATATGATGATGTCATACATTTGTTGAAATGTTTTACCTAAATGCACGTCATTTATTTGCTAAAATGTGGCGAATGGTTTTATCCAAAGTCCAGTCAGGGTTTATGTTGGAGTAAAATTTGCCAGCTAGCACACCTGTCACCCCCTGCGACCCCGATAGGGACAAGCGGTAGACAATGGATGGATGGATGGATACAGTCATAATAGACTGCATTAATAATCTGCATATATACATGATGAATGCAACATTTTTTTGTGCTCAATCACATCAGCCATGTAAAAGTATCTGCATTTTCAAACATTAATTTTCGCGTCAAAATATCACATCTGCATTTTTTTAATGAAATATTGTAGCGTGTAAGGACAAGAGGTGGAGCTAATTGTGTTAATAATATTCAGACTTTGTTTTCTTATCAGCAGTCGTGTAGTATCTATGCATCCGTGGCTTCTCAGCCCAACAATGAATGTGTCGCGTGAAAAGTCGTCTGACCGGAACCTACTCAGTGGCCTAGTGGTTAGAGTGTACGCCCTGAGATCGATAGGTCGTGAGTTCAAACCCCGGCCGAGTCATACCAAAGACTATAAAAATGGGACCCATTACCTCCCTGCTTAGCACTCAGCATCAAGAATTAGAATTGGGGGTTAAATCACCAAAAATGATTCCCGGGCGCGGCCATTGCTGCTGCTCACTGCTCCCCTCACCTCCCAGGGGGTGATCAAGGGGATGGGTCAAATGCAGAGGAAAAATTTAACCACACCTAGTGTGTGTGTGACAATCATTGGTACTTTAATTTAACTCTCTAAGAATAACAAAAGTTCCGTGAGTGAATTATGTAAACGCAGTACGATAGCAAAACGATTGGATCCTAACAATATTTGTTGAATGCTCACCTCAGAACAAAAAGAAGACAGGGCGCCAAAACAAGTTAGCTAGTTAGCATAGTTAGCATCATCTAGTTTGTTGTCGCCTGCACTCACTCTCCGAGCCACAACGTTGACGACTTTCTACTTTGCTGCTAACCACATTTGGATGATTACAATCCGAACACTGTTAGTTCCGAACCAGTTGTAGTTCTAGAGTATTTATTAGCAGCCAGCGAGAAGATATATTTTTGACGTGACGGATGTAAACAGAGGTCACAACACTGGAAGTATATTACCAGAGGGGGCGGGGCTACAGGATAGGGTTGCCAAATGGGAAGCGTTTGCTGAGTTCTTTGCATGCATCTTATAAATTACATTTTCAAAATAATAATGTTAGTAAATGATCTACTAAAAAAAAAAAAAAATGTTGTAGTACATTACATGGTACATGTAAATGTCAAAACGATAGCCAAAATATGTTGGTAGATGAGAATAAACCTAAAGGTAAAATATAGTGTAAAAATGCACCGAGTTGCAGAAAATGTAGTCTTGATTGATTGATTTTTTTTTCTTTGGGGCTTGCGTGGCATCACTTCATGCCGATAGACTTAGACTTAGACAAACTTCAATGATCCACAAGGGAAATTGCTCCACGCAGTAGCTCAGTTCCAAAGGATGGAAAGGATAATGCACACAAGGGCACAAAAAGAGGGCGAAAAACAAGAGGTAAAAAGTAGACAAAAAATTTATTAACAATATACAATATAACATGTATGTTATATTTACATATCATATATGTATAATATATACAATTTATAACAAATCACAATGACCATTTACAAGATTGCATTTTATGTAACAGCAGCAGCAAAAAAAGGGCAGCATAACAATATAAGAGTAGATAAATCAAGGTAAATACAGCAGAAAATATACATTATAAACGAAGAGAGGTTGCTAACTTAGAAGCGGTCTGGTAAAGACAAATATCATAAATGTTCCTTTTTTTGTCAGTTTTTTTCTTTCTCTCTCAGAGGGTGCTCACATCTCTGTCACATGAGTTAACTTGGTTTTTTTGACAATCCTAGTTATAATATGAATATTAAGTAGCTTTTATCATAGTTTCAGTTTCTTTCTTGCCTCCCCATTATCCTGAGTGGTGCCTGTCAAGTTCCCAGTGAGAACGTTTGTTAACTTAGTTTCATTTTCACATTTGCTGGTAGTGATTGCAAGTAGTCAACTTTGATGTTTGAATAAAATAGATGTATTTGTGAAATGTGAATGTATTATTTTTTTTTATTTGGAGCTGTAGTCTATCCCAACTGACTAGTTTCAATACGTGGGGTTGGGTGCACCCTGCACATACAGGACTATTGCAACCAATAATACATTAAATGTAATATCATTACCTCTCTGTAAATAATAAGTGTCTGAGTGATACAGTATGTATTTTTTTGTTTTTGACAAATGCAGCTCATGCGCTTGTTTTAAAGGTGAAAAATACACGAGAGTAACAGATTAGAGAAGCAAATACACCTGCCAACACTAAAGCGTATTGGCCAAATTGCTCCCAATAAGAAAATAAGACTCACAATTAAAATCGGAATGCTTTGTTGCAACAAGATGTCCCTGAAAGCTACAATAGTCTCCAAAATAATTGATTAAAGTGTTGTTACCTGGTATTTGTGACGTTTATAAAGTCTCACTTTTTCTGCACTTTTTTGGAATTATGCCAACCGTTCACAATCCTTATAAGAAACAAGAAGACACGTTTTTTTCCCACTTTCTAACATATAGAAATCGGCTTGTTCTTGGTGGCTAGCAAAGCAGCTAATGGGAGCAGGCCCGGCCCTAACCAATCTGGCGCCCTAGGCAAGATTTTAGGTGGCGCCCCCCCACATCGGCAGTGAAGTGTATATACTCACAAGAAACCGAATAGCTTTGTCTTTGACCTTTTTTTTTTTACTTACAACTATATCTAATATATAAAGGGGTGGAAAAGTGACTATTACCTGCAGGGCAAACATTAGCTAACCAGAAGGCAATAACAATGTAAACAAAAAACACCTGCTTAAAAGATCTAATACAATTGTCCCTAAGGAATGTAAGGTGGGAGTACTGTAATTACCTAACGTTACATTATTATTTTCCATAACAATTTAGCCCCCTCCACAATATTAACCCGACGTTAAAACAGATTATAGATTAGCAATTGCCGAATCATGTAACATTATCTTAATGCTAAAAAGCCAGGTTACTATCACATTCTGTAACAGACAAATCATTTCATGTAGGCTAACATTACCTACCTGCTACCTCTGTCTTTTCTCGTTTCTCCTCCTCTTCTTTTCTCTTTTTTCTTCCCTGGGCACCTGACAGTTTTGGCCGTTTTGACATCTTGTGTTGATTTTTTGATGTGGTGACGTCCAAAAAGAGTCATGATACGGGAAGGGAGGGGCGCACCGTGCGGGGGGTTCCCCCCGGTGGGGGGGGGGGGCGTAATGTTGTAACAAATAATATTTCTATTAAATAGGCTTTACTTTGCATTTTAATTAACGTGGGATTATTTTTTGTATTTAGAAATAATAGTACCAACTTTTATTTTATTTATTTTTTCTCCAACATTTGTGGCACTGGCGTGGCGCCCCCTGGTGGACGGCGCCCTTAGCATTTGCCTATACGGCCTATGCCACGGGCCGGCCCTGAATGGGAGCAATCAATTCCACCATTAAATCACTTTAAAAATGCATTCAAAAACGTCAACAATACTTCATTCACGTTACCTAACCTGTATAATAACCAAACTGTAGCGACATTGTTATTGTAAGAGTGAACGATGAGGAACTATTTTTCTCACTTGATGGACAGTTGTCTCTTTGGTCCAGCTGGCCAGATATGTTTTTTTTACAGTTTATTTGGGGTAAGCACTCCATTTATGTGGAAATAGCTTGGCTTCAAGTTCCACATGTTTGCAGATTTGACTCAGTTTCACCTCACTCTCTTAGTGTCTGTCTCCTCCAACGTCTCACTCTTGCTTCGTGCTCTGTTCCAGAAGCAGTAGTTCATCCTCCATTAATTCAGATTCAAAAGGATAAGGTTGTGAATCCTCATTTGTCCAGAAAGTGTCGTCTTCGACATGTGTTACCAAGTCTGCTATGATAAGAACACACACACGTTTTTGATTCCGGAAGGGGTTGTTGCCAGAAGTCAGACGTGCGCTGCCATGGAAACGGAAATTAATGCGGCAAAGAATTAGTCCCGGCAACGATTATAATGACTAAAATACGATAAATATTTAACATGCATGATTACATTTATTCTAATATTTACATATTACATATGAACGTGCCTGTTACTACATTATATATATATATATATATATATATATATATATATATATATATATATATATATATACAGGTAAAAGCCAGTAAATTAGAATATTTTGAAAAACTTGATTTATTTCAGTAATTGCCATCACTGATGGTGGAAACTTTACACTAGACTTCAGGCAACATGGATCCTGTGCCTCTCCTGTCTTCCTTCAGACTCTGGGACCTCAATTTCCAAAGGAAATGCAAAATTTGCATGGTTGGGTGATGGTTTGGGGTGCCATGTCATCTGCTGGTGTCGGTCCACTCTGTTTCCTGAGATCCAGGGTCAACGCAGCCGTCTACCAGCAAGTTTTAGAGCACTTCATGCTTCCTGCTGCTGACCTGCTCTATGGAGATGGAGATTTCAAGTTCCAACAGGACTTGGCGCCTGCACACAGCGCAAAATCTACCCGTGCCTGGTTTACGGACCATGGTATTTCTGTTCTAAATTGGCCCGCCAACTCCCCTGACCTTAGCCCCATAGAAAATCTGTGGGGTATTGTGAAAAGGAAGATGCAGAATGCCAGACCCAAAAACGCAGAAGAGTTGAAGGCCACTATCAGAGCAACCTGGGCTCTCATAACACCTGAGCAGTGCCAGAAACTCATCGACTCCATGCCACGCCGCATTAACGCAGTAATTGAGGCAAAAGGAGCTCCAACCAAGTATTGAGTACTGTACATGCTCATATTTTTCATTTTCATACTTTTCAGTTGGCCAACATTTCTAAAAATCCCTTTTTTGTATTAGCCTTAAGTAATATTCTAATTTTGTGACACACGGAATTTTGGATTTTCATTTGTTGCCACTTCAAATCATCAAAATTAAATGAAATAAACATTTGAATGCATCAGTCTGTGTGCAATGAATAAATATAATGTACAAGTTACACCTTTTGAATGCAATTACTGAAATAAATAAAGTTTTTCAAAATATTCTAATTTACTGGCTTTTACCTGTGTATATATATATATATATATATATATATATATATATATATATATATATATATATATATATATAGTTTTAGAGGTCTTTGAAGGCTTTGATGGCTCCCATTAGCCATTTTTCCAAGCGTTTTTTTTTTTGTAATCATCTTTAGCGCAACCCCCCCCCCCCCAAAAAAAAAAATAAGACATGTGTGTTCTGTCTCTAGGCAAAATTCCCCAAAAAGTGCAGTTCCCCTTTAACACTTAATTAGACACTTCTTAAAATATTGGAAATTCAAATAAAAGAAAATATAATTGCATCTCACTTTATTTATATTATTTCATATACAATAGTACCTCAACGTATTAGCTTAATTGCTTCTGTGATGGAGCTCTTAACTCGAAAACAATATTGGCCATTGAAATGAATTAATTATTAACACACACACACACACACACACACACACACACACACACACACACACACACACACACACACACACACACACACACACACACACACACACACAAAAAACACCACAATTTAAACATGTATCATGCATTTTGAAAAGAAAAACAAACGTGCATAAATTTGGTGAAAATAAATCAATAAGAATAATAATATTTAATAATATATTCCTTCAGCAGCTTTTATTAAATTCCAATAGTATCATGCTACAGTAAATGTGTGTTTTTATTCAAATGCAGTGAGTATCACAACTGCACATGAGCGGTACCAGTTGATTTGTGCTGGTTGTCTGTGTGAAATTGGGATTAGACTCGGTTATGCTTTTGCATAATACCGTCAGTAACCAATATGTATTTTATGAGTGAGGCAAGGCCATTTTTGTTAGTACAGGATTTTCTGCAATTCCAAAACATTTATTAAGCTCCGCCTCAAAAATATCACTTTGGTGCATGAAAATGCAACATTTTTTGAAATCCTCTTTTCTTGATTTCGCAGTTAAATTTTATCAGTAGCTGATATGGAATAAGGTGCACTGTGTGTGTTTGAATAGCAAAGCTACAAGGGCACAATGTTAAAATCAGCTGCAAAATGCTGCTTTTCTGTTTTTGTTTTTTGCAGCCTTTCATCAAGTTACTTGAAAATTAGGTGAATACAGTTTCCAATGTCTTGATGTGTGCAACCATTGGCCAGAGGCAAAATTAGGTGTGTTTTTTTTGTGGCACTTGCTTGTTGTTGGAAACATAACCAAGTGGAGTGTTCAAATTGTCCTGCTAATAAGCAGAGAAAAACAAGGACAAACATGCATAACTAGAAAAAATAGTGTAGTATGTATGTGTACTGTATATAGAAAACATTATACATCTAATGTATTGACCATGCAATCCATTATGTACCAAATAGTCATCCAGTGCTGAACAAACTGTGTCATGAATGTCTGTGAGTTGCATATTAATAGCTTATTATACTATGCATAATAAAATGGTTAAAAGGTGATACTCTTCGTTGCCATTACTATGCTGAAACATGTCTTGGTTTTCCCCAGTAACATAACTTGAGCCAAACGTCTGTTCTTAATTGACAACGTTGTAATTACAAGTGTGGAACACCTTTAAATATGTTTCCAATTAGAATCAGATTCTAGTATATTTTAATTGCATGGTTCCTAAAAATGATATTATAATAAAGAAAAAAAAATCCTTAACATTAGGATTAAATTAACAGGAGTCTCCAATCAATGTGGACTACAAAAGCAAATAAAAGGTCTGAAATTAGTGCCTGGTCAAAAAACGTCCTGATGTACTTTTTGTTAACCTATAACGATAGCATTAGCTACATTTGAAGCACCATGTCCGGCAGCTTCAAAATGTCCGTTGTGCTCTTCTACCATTAGTTTGAATCCCATGCTTGTTACACTTGCCGTACTGTTGTTTATAATGAACTCATCATCGGTATTAATGCTAGCTGAGTATTTTGCTTCTTACGTCTGTTACAACCTTGGTTCTGTTGTGCAACATACATGTTAATAAATGACCGTGTGGTCAAAGAGTACTGCATTAACCGGACTATAGAGCACACCGGTAGATAAGAAAAATGTTTTACATATACAAACCCCGTTTCCATATGAGTTGGGAAATTGTGTTAGATGTAAATATAAACGGAATACAATGATTTGCAAATCATTTTCAACCCATATTCAATTGGATGCACTACAAAGACAAGATATTTGATGTTCAAACTCATAAACTTTTTTTTTTTTGCAAATAATAATTAACTTAGAATTTCATGGCTGCAACAAGTGCCAAAATAGTTGGGAAAGGGCATGTTCACCACTGTGTTACATAGCCTTTCCTTTTAACAACACTCAGTAAACGTTTGGGAACTGAGGAGACACATTTTTTAAGCTTCTCAGGTGGAATTCTTTCCCATTCTTGCTTGATGTACAGCTTAAGTTGTTCAACAGTCCGGGGGTCTCCGTTATGGTATTTTAGGCTTTATAATGTGCCACACATTTTCAATGGGAGACAGGTCTGAACTACAGGCAGGCCAGTTTAGTACCCGCACTATTTTACTATGAAGCCACGTTGATGTAACACGTGGCTTGGCATTGTCTTGCTGAAATAAGCAGGGGCGTCCATGGTAACGTTGCTTGGATGGCAACATATGTTGCTCCAAAACCTGTATGTACCTTTCAGCATTAATGCCGCTTTCACAGATGTGTAAGTTACCCATGTCTTGGGCACTAATTCACCCCCATACCATCACAGATGCTGGCTTTTCAACTTTGCGCCTATAACAATCCGGATGGTTCTTTTCCTCTTTGGTCCGGAGGACACGACGTCCACAGTTTCCAAAAACCATTTGAAATGTGGACTCGTCAGACCACAGAACACTTTTCCACTTTGTATCAGTCCATCTTAGATGAGCTCAGGCCCAGCGAAGCCGACGGCGTTTCTGGGTGTTGTTGATAAGCTGTTTTCGCCTTGCATAGGAGAGTTTTAACTTGCACTTACAGATGTAGCGACCAACTGTAGTTACTGACAGTGGGTTTCTGAAGTGTTCCTGAGCCCATGTGGTGATATCCTTTACACACTGATGTCGGTTGTTGATGCAGTACAGCCTGAGGGATCGAAGGTCACGGGCTTAGCTGCTTACGTGCAGTGATTTCTCCAGATTCTTTGAACCCTTTGATGATATTATGGACCGTAGATGGTGAAATCCCTAAATTCCTTGCAATAGCTGGTTGAGAAAGGTTTTTCTTAAACTGTTCAACAATTTGCTCACGCATTTGTTGACAAAGTGGTGACTCTCGTCCCATTCTTGTTTGTGAATGACTGAGCATTTCATGGAATCTACTTTTATACCCAATCATGGCACCCACCTGTTTCCAATTTGCCTGTTCACCCGTGGGATGTTCCAAATAAGTGTTTGATGAGCATTCCTCAACTTTATCAGTATTTATTGCCACCTTTCCCAAATTCTTTGTCATGTGTTGCTGGCATCAAATTCAAAAGTTAATGATTATTTGCAAAAAAGAAATTGTTTATCAGTTTGAACATCAAATATGTTGTCTTTGTAGCATATTCAACTGAATATGGGTTGAAAATGATTTGCAAATCATTGTATTCCGTTTATATTTACATCTAACACAATTTCCCAACTCATATGGAAACAGGGTTTGTATTAGCTTCACCGGGCTATAAGCCGCAGATATATACAATGTGAAATGACTTATTTACAAAGAAAGATTTTGGAAATGTTTATTTACATACCTGAAATTGTTTCCAAACGTTGTCTGTAACACAGCAGTAAAACAGCTGACCAAACAACACAAAAATCATCGTCATGGACCCACGAGCTGCGGTAGTTAGCTCTCCAATCAGCTAAAAATACTCAATAACGCCACGGGGACGTTTTGGTGAATTTACTGAGGAATTTGTGAAACTAAAACAATACAAAAATAATGTCATCGTAAGTCTATAATACTAACACAGACACTCATAAACATGTTAGCATATTAGCTAATGCTAACGGCGCTACCTTGATTGCGTTACAATAGCCTGTACAATAGCCGGTACCGGTCCACGGACCGGTATCGGGGACCACTAGTTTACACAACGTGCAGTACACTACTTAATATGTCTGTGTGGAAACTCGTTCGGTACACCTCTGCACCAAACCGAAACCCCCGTACCGAAACGGTTCGATACAAATACATGTACCGTTACACCCCTATTGTTTTGATTAATGTTTCTCAGCTGTTTGTAAATGTTGCAGTTTATAAATAAAGGTAAAAAAAAACAAAAAAAAAAACGTAGCCTCAGCGCATGCGCATAGCATAGATCCACCGAATCGATGACTAAATTAATCGCCAAATATTTGTATAATCGATTTGAATCGATTAGTTGTTGCAGCCCTAGTTGACATCAAACAATATGTATGATGTATGTGTACCAAGGTATTGCTTGATCGTCCAGTTTGAAGAGCCAAGAGACAGAGCGAACTGAAACACGTCAAACACACCATTGCTACAGTTAGCATCCACATATTTTCATGGATAAATGGTTTCGTGTGATGCAGACTGATGGTGCTGTGTTCGGGCAAGGTCAGCTAAAAAGGTTGGACATGTTTTAATGGTTTGTTTTTCTGATTCGGGGAGTGTCGTCTGCCTCTTTTTCTCGGTGCTCTGCTTTGCGCTCACTTTACTCCGTTCCAGTTGTAAGGGCAGGATTGTATGGACCTCTGGCTGTGGGCTGTGGACAATCACTAATTCAACCAGCGGCTGGGAGACTCGTAACTCCAATGTACTTACAGCATAACAAAAACAGCTGGTATCTCAAAATACTTGTATCTTGAGGTACCACTGTACTATGTTCTCCCTTTCATGTGCTCCAAATTATAATGTAAGTTACACAATTATCTTTCCATCTGCTAATCCATACATGATCTTTGTTTTTGTTTCTGCAGCTCCGTGTGGTGGACAGTACGGTGGATCTGAGGGAGTGGTTCTATCTCCAAACTACCCGCTAAACTACACCACCAGACAAATGTGCCCCTACTACATCACTGTACCACCACAGTTTGGTAAGCTCCTATCGTAATTACATGAACACGATAGTTGCACAAATATGAAATAATCTCATCCCCTATTTCACTTTTCCCCCTCCAGTTGTTTTCGGTCAGTTTGCTGTCTTCCAGACCGCGATGAACGACTCTGTGGAGCTGTTCGATGGAGCCAATGAGAACTCACGACTGTTAAGCTCTCTGGCAGGAACACATTCAGGTGACAAGTGGTGACTTAAAAAGAATACTATAAAGGGAATTGATGGCAAAGCATGTACATTTGTATCCTTATTAAATGCCATTCTTGGAGAAATGTCATATTAATTCACCTCAGGGAGACAACTCTCTGTCTGAAATCCTTCACCGGGCTGCTCTACTCGTCTCTAGTCTTCAGGAGCTTTAAAAAAGTTTGTGAAAAATCGGTCCAATATTTAGTCTGGTGGAATGATGAATTGTTGATCTTGTTCGCTTCTCCCATTAGACTCAGGAACTGCTGTTGGTCCTTTGTAGGAGTAGGGGGATAGTGAGGACTGAGAGGCTGATGCATTGATTGGCTGTCTTGTGAGACCTCTTTTCTCAGGTGCAGGGTTGTGAGTCAGCACTTTAGGAAGTGTGACAATTTTCCTGAGGTATATTATTCCACTCCTACAATTTGCCTCAAATTAGACAGGGTTGCCAAATTGGTCTTAATGTATTGTTTTGTCTTGCATGGCTGTAAGATGCCTATTGACTAACATTACTTGTCTTGTATACATTACATCTTCTACGGATTGGGGTGCACCTAAACATCTGGGCTAAAATCTAGTTTTGCAGTTTTAAATCTGACAATGCTTTACTGGTCACGACCACACTTAGGTAAACTTTAATCTCACCGATGTGATTGGCTTTTTGTTTCTAAGGGTCAGAGATGGATTTATTGTTGGATTGAAGAAGAGCCGGTGCCCAGCCCTGATGAGAGATGGATTTTCTAACATTGGCAAAAAATGTTTTTGTTTTTTTTAAAGATCCGACATCTCAACGTTCAATTTCTGACTAGCTTAAAGCAGACAAAACACTTGATTACACAAATAAATTAATATGCTTTAATAAAGCACAATATCTAAATGTAAACAAAAAAAAAGATTAGAAAACAACAAATTAGTTTTTGTTTTGTCTTGCTATTAGGCAATTGGTTGCACCATAACTTTAATGAACTAACATTTGGTAAACCAGCAGAGTAATGTCCAACAAAAAAAACCTTAAGCATCACCCGTTTCAGCACAGCTTGTGTTGTTACCAATCTGTTACTTTTGGATAAAAAAAAAAGCTTCGCAGTATCCCGATTTACAGTCTTCCCACGCTCAGACAGACTGCTGCTGAAGCCCTTCTACTTCAGGACAGGCTCAGGTAGGCTGTATGCAGGCTGCTTTACCGAGCTGCTGCCTCTCTATTGGACTCCAGGACTGCACGTTACTTTTTTTTTTACCCCAAAAGTAAAATTCAGTTTCAGGGCAAACAATAGAGGGCTTGAGCCCGAATGTGCACCCCCTAACGCCTAAGAAAAACTTTAACCTAAAAAAACGTATATTAGATCATTTAATTGTTTGTAGTGTGAAGCAGAATACAAACATCTAACATTATTTAGTGTAACGAATGGAGTTGGGGGAAATAATACATTTTTAGATGCATCGCAATTCGGACATGGAGGATTATAGAATCAATTAGTAAACCTCAATTATCAATAATCAATTTATTTATTTTAAATAAAATAATGTAGACAGTTCTGAAATGTGGCTGTCTGCAGCGAGCCACCTCATCGAGAGATCTGACCAGTTCCTTTATTATAGGGTACTTATGTTCCAGTTTTGCAGACATTTTCATTCATTTCATAAATGTGGGAATTAATTAAACTCTTTCTTTTTCCTAATTACCGTAGTTGTTTTTGTAAAATTGCAAGTTACAAACGCTTATTTAGTGAAACGAAAAAAAACAAAGTAAAACTGCATCAACATACATGAATTAAAGATGCATCATTAATCAATTTTTAATCGAATTGTAGCTCCTGAATTGTAATCGTAATCGAATCATGAGATGGCCAAAAATTCACATCCTACTAACGAATGTATTCATGTGAAAGAGTCCTTCAATGTGCAATTACATTTACGGGGGTGCATGATTTCCAATGAGGCGCACATCTCGCTAGAACACCAGGCTTTCAAAAGGTTTGAATACACCAATAACCCTTTAAACACGTTTCCAGAAAACTATTCGAATACCTTGTTGCAATTAGTCTTGACTTAGCAAAGTCATCTAAAGTAAGCCACCATTTCTCTGCTCGCTTGACTCGT
The DNA here is from genome assembly GCF_033978685.3 of Nerophis lumbriciformis. NCBI lineage: Eukaryota > Metazoa > Chordata > Actinopteri > Syngnathiformes > Syngnathidae > Nerophis > Nerophis lumbriciformis. The sequence continues at coordinate 36,987,355 of NC_084553.2, read as the reverse complement.
TCTGTATCCAAATGTTCACCACAAAAATATCCTTCTCAAACAGCCCAGCCGTGTGTGTGTGCAAACTGTGCACACTCTTAGAAAAAAAAATAAATGCACGTTCTACTCTTTAGAGGTTCCTGAGACCATCTTTGTAAGAAGAATTTAATGAAATTGTCTGCAAGAAGGCAACTCTTGGGGGCCATAATAACCCAACACCAGGAGTTGTTATCACATTTTATTTGGCAGTGATGTATTTGGCGAAAATCCATTATGGCTTATCTTTATGAGATGGCATCAATGGCGAAGATGTCTCGCTGGGGGAGCGCAGTCTGCAGTAGTGTTGTACTGGACTCAACATATCCAGACTACAGTGGTGTCCACACACTCCACTTGTGTCCATATGCAGAAAACTTGAGTCATCACAGTTCTGCTATGCATTGATTGCTTCTGTGAGCTGCAGTGTTAACATTGCAGTCACATTTTACAAGACTATCATGCTGCAGTAGGTTAGCCTATTTGCTGAAGTAAAAGACAATGACCAAACTTATTCTACAGCTCTAACATGTATAGCTGACTGACGGACGGATACATTTTGATAATAGTGGACAAACTGCAATGGCGAGCAAATTATCTTTTTTAGCGAATTAGTGAAAAAGACAATTTAAAATGCATACTATCTTTGCTTAGTTTACATTATGGCTTGCATATGTAAGGTTTATGTTGTACTTGATAATAACGTGGATTAAGGAGCTTATTTCAATACTACACTGCAAAATAGAGCTAGGATGAAAAGACTAGATTTTAGGGGGGAAAAAAACCTAACAAACAGTAAAATTACCTACCTGCATGGACAGATGATTTGAATTTATAAGACATCCTAAATTTAGATTTGTAAATCTAGAAATTGCCACGACTTTTAAAATAGAAAAAACTATTTTATGCTGAAAACAAGCAGGATTCAACTTTCAATTCCTAAATTAAGCATCTTTAAACAAGATTTTCAAAGTGGGAAAACCAAAATATATTATTCGAATAGTTTTTTTATTTTTAAAATATTTAAGCTAAAATAGAACAAATATAATTATTCATGTTAAAATTAGGATCAGGCAATGACTAAAAATAAGTAAATATCCCTCAAAACTACGGTCATTTCTAGAAATAAAATGTTAAATATTGGTAAGTGGCGAATTGCAGTGTAACTAAGGTTATTTATGTTTCTTCCTCATCTGTGGTCCATTTAAGATTGTCCTAAGGAAGTGGGCAATTCATTTTATATTGAATGATTGACTCTGTTGTTTCATTGAATTTTGGTGGGAAATTTGCCTTTTGGCTAAAGCTGAAGGGAAGGCAAAAAACAAAACCCACCAGGCTTCACAGACTTAATGCTATCTGCTTCATTAGCGAATTACACAGCGATGCGCGCACACACAAGCACACCCAAACAGCAAACAGCTTTGTTACAGAAAAGTGACAGTATAAGTGACAGTATACTTACACTTTAAACACAGAAAGCCGTATGCAATCAACAAACATAATGCATGTTTCGACATGCTTAATAATGTTTGTAAATGTCAGCCGCACAAGGCCACGCTGGTCTCATTTATCACTGTTGTTATGTGTGTTTGCCTACCTTGTAAATGTGTGTAGGAGTTCTCTTTCTATTACAGCAATTAATTAAATTTCTTTACAAGAAATAACTGAAGTAGGTGAATTTGTTGGTTAAGTAAGTGTAGTTTTTTTTCTAAATTGAGTTTAATTGTAATAGTTTGTATTGTTGTTTTTAATATGTCCATATCTACCCCATCTGCCTATGTACACACAGCTTAGGTGTCGGTGCTGGAAAAAAGTAAAAAAAAAAAAAAGTAACTCCTTAATAAAATTGTTGTTTTTGATCCCTGTTATTACAGACACTCTGACCTGTACCTGTGGTGGCAACTACCGTGGTTCCTCATTAAAAACGTCACAAGGCAGGACAAAAGCCACATATTGTATTATGGATGAGGTAGACATTTTGAGGGATAAGGAGAATTCATATTGAGATATTAGATGAAAGCTACAGGTGTCGGCAGACTTCATTATGTGAAGCGTCAAATTGGATCTTGATAGTACACAAACTGATGGAGAGATGGGTAAAAAAAAAAAAAAAGGTCCAGTTATTGCAGTGTGTACAATTCTGCTCAAATGAAACTTGTCCTGCTGTTACAATTAGTTGCTGCAAATTCCCTCAAAACAACCCAAGAGTTTACGGTGAAACATTCCTTTCTTGGATTTGTGTTTCCCAGGGGAGACGTTACCACTGGCTACATCTAATCAGATAATGCTGCGCTTCAACGCCAAGAGTGGTCAATCAGCGAAAGGCTTTCACTTTGTCTACCAAGGTACCAACACATCTTATTTCACTTGTGTCTCATTTACCAAATGTTTGTAATTTTTGTCTGTGTTATTTAACCTGAGAATACTGAAGAAAAGTTTGCCGTTTCAGTTTTTAGTACTCGGAATAGTGCAGATCTTAGTTTAGAATTACATGACCTATTTAAGTTGCAATTAATGGCTTGTGGAACTTTCTCAGAAAATACAAAAATGGATAATGGAGAACCAGAGTCAAACAAAAAAACATGTACACAAGTAGCATACAACTAGGGATGGGCTCCGAATTCAGTACTTTTGTAGGTGTTGACCGGATTTTGTCGGTACTATTCTCGATAGACAGACAAGAATCCTCTGACCTACGCGTGTGTGTGTCAACATTTTGGTCAGAAATTAAAAAATATAAAACATAATTTTATAATTTTATAGCTGCTAGAGGATTTAACGACTTCAAAAAACAACATTCAATGTATGTGTTTTGGTGTCATTTTTTAAAATGTTTTATTGAAGTTTGTTTATTTCACATTGAATATATTGCACTGAAATATTAATTTTTTGAAATTAACTTCTTTAAGTATGGATTTGTTTGCGTCTTGTGTCGGAGTAAGTGCAGCCTCTCTCCAATAAGCGCACCTTCGGTGGTAAAAAAAGAAGAAAGAAAACAAAAAAAGTGGTTTTATTTTAGAGGCACTGCTGGACTGCTTCTAAAATGCCCATAAAAAGTTGTAAATGTCTCCTGCAAGTTTGATAACGTAGCATGTACAGGACATGCAACATCCTCTTTGAGATAAGGCGGTCTGCACCTCTTTACAATTGCATATGCAGTCTTAGTAAATCGCACACAACACGCTGACTAATAGTACACGCAATTTTATACATTTTACACACTGTTTAGCATGTGGTGTTTGGATCTTAGTAAATCAGGCCCTTGGCCGGCAAACAAGCAGCACTTGGACCTGTCTTAGCCAAACTGCTTCTAGGTATTGTTGCAATTTCCCCCAGTGTGCCTGATAGAAAACAGTATGGCTACACTTTTTCAAAATGCACTAACTCGATGCTAATTTACATTGACTGTGTCATAAACATGCTACTGATTAGCATTAGCGATTTTACATGGCGATTTCAACAACTTAAAATGTGTTCATGTAAACTACAATGGAGATTCACGTTACAATCAAACAGCCAGTGTGTAATAAGTACAATACTTACAGTTTAAACACATTTTTAAGTCGATATATTCAGTTTAATGAAAGATACTACTCCCTGACTAGGCCATTTAACGTCTTGGATTTCCAACTGCATGCAAAGTCGACTCTATACTACTTGCAAATGAGACTTAAGAGTGAAAGAAATCAAGATATAATAACTGGGGAGCACAATTATCAGCTCACTGTTAAATGTTAATTAAAGCAAATTTACATTTATTAACACATGAACACAGAGGAGTACCAACAATTGGTACTGTTGAGTGTTGGTATCGATTCTCAAGTACCAGAAATTGGAACCGTATTGATTCAAATGTGAAAGGTACCCATCCGTACATACAACTTGTAATTCTAAAACAGGGTCCTGTTCTTTTTACTTTTAAGAAAGGATAAAGGATACAATTACCCACCATCACACTAAATGTGTGCACAGCTATCATACTTGAGGAGGATAATAATAATAATGATAATAATAATAATTGTAATATTATTAATAATAATAATGGATTGGTTGTATGTAGCGCTTTTTTAGAGTTTTTTGTAGTAATAACTCAATCAATCAATCAATGTTTATTTATATAGCCCTAAATCACAAGTGTCTCAAAGGGCTGCACAAGCCACAACGACATCCTCGGTACAGAGCCCACTTAAGGGCAAGGAAAAACTCACCCCAGTGGGACGTCGATGTGAATGACTATGAGAAACCTTGGAGAGGACCGCATATGTGGGTAACCCCCCCAGGAGAGACCGAATGCAATGGATGTCGAGTGGGTCTGACATAATATTGTGAGAGTCCAGTCCATAGTGGATCCAACATAATAGTAAGAGTAAGATACTCATCATTCATTAATGATAGACTACTTTGTCAAAATAAATAAATAAACCCTCATAGTTGTTAAAAAAATGGATTTTAAATCCTGACATTATCCCCTTACTGGATGCTGTTTGAAATACTTGGAAATCTAGAAGTTAAACTATAGAAATATATTGGAGCACATTAATAATACAAATGATAATATTACATTTTATTTAGAAAGCGCTTTTTGGAAATGCAGACACTTTACAGAAGTGGTTCTCAAATGGGGGTACGCGTACCCCTGGGGGTACTTGAAGATATGCCAAGGGGTAAGTGAGATTTTTTTTTAAATATTCTAAAAATAGCAACAATTCAAAAATCCTTTATACATATAAATAAAAAGCTATCTTTTTCTCCAAATAGTTCAAGAAAAACCACTACAAATGAGCAATATTTTGCACTGTTATACAATTTAATAAATCAGAAACTGATGACATAGTGCTGTATTTTACTTCTTTATCTCTTTTTTTCAACCAAAAATGATTTGCTCTGATTAGGGGGTACTTGAATTAAAAAGAAATTCACAGGGGGTACATCACTGATAAAAGGTTGAAAACCACTGCTTTACAGGGTATTATGAGTGTGTAAAATAGCACATTTAATAGTAAAAAAAAAACACAGACCACAACAAATGCACCTTAAAAGTACATACAGAAGACACAATAATAATAAAAAAAATATGGTGATGTATTATTACATGTGAAAGTTTTAATAAGTTATGCATTAAAAGCAGAGCGGAACAATGCTTTTGTTACTTAAAAAAAAACAGTATACATAATAATAATAATAATATTTTTTTTCTTCACTGATTGGCTGTGTGAAGAAGTTACCCTGCCTTATATAGTGATGCATAGTGTCCATTGATAATTGTTGAGTTCAGCAAATGTGCTTTCATGCTTTATAAAATGTTGCATTATACAATTTGTAGGATTTAATAAAACACGATAACAACCAATGCTATCATTGAAATTTGTGCTGTGCAATGTTTGCCTGTTCAGTTTTGCTCAGACCAGACAGTAAGTTATGAAACAATGTACTTAAGGGTAACACACTTAAAATTAATCTACTCATAGTTGATGATTAAGTAAAGTTTAAAAAGTGCAAACAAATGTGAATGTAAACAATCAATGAAGCTAAATTAAACTACTTTATTCCCTTGTTGCTGCTGTTACTGAAGCTGTGCCCCGGACCAGTGACAGTCAGTGTAGCTCGGTGCCAGAGCCTCGATACGGGAGGCGACTCGGGTCGGAGTTCTCGGCCGGATCGGTGGTCCGGTTCGAGTGCAGTCCAGGATATTTGTTGAAGGGATCAAACGCAATCTGGTGCCAGGCAGTACCGGGAGCTCTGGCACAGTGGAACGCAACAAAGCCAAGCTGCATCGGTAAGAAAATCGAAGATATAGTCATTATAATAGAGATCCATAATCCGTACAAGACAACACAACAATTCTGCCTGCCAGGGTGGTATTATTTGAACAATACTATTGATATTGTGGTTGTGGTTTCCAGTGGTGTAGAAATGTGCTGCCTCTCTCTCTCCGTCTGATACCGTACAGGACTACAAGAATACACATTGTCAAATGTATACCTGTTTAAACAATGTAAAGGCATCATTTAGGTGTTGTTCTTGTATTGTATCCCTCTTTTACTGCATTCTGTGAAAGTATACATCATTTGAAAGATTAATCATAGTGATGTTAATACTAATCAAATTAATTATATGCATTTATGAACGTTTTCCTCAGCAAACTGTTTCAACTGTCACTTTAGTTTTATCAAATGAAGTCACTTTGTCTCTCTCTGGCTCATAATTTGCACACATATAGTGGATGTCATTTGCTAACATCCTATAATTTTCCCTAGTTATTTGGTTAATAAACGTCACTAAAAAAACTGTCATTTATGTCTCCTATTTAGTTCCCTGCAGCGGGAATTTGACCGAACGCCGCGGCACCATCTTGTCTCCTGGCTATCCGGAGCCTTACCCAAACAGTCTCAACTGTCTGTGGAGAATCCATGTCAGCGAAGGGGCTGGGATACAGGTGGGACTGCTTCATTGCATGAGTTTTATTGCATTAACTAAGAGCCTCAATTTGAGTTTAATTGGTTCTATGATGGAGCGTTTACAAAAACAATTTTAAAACACTTGTATCTCAAATCAACATTGCCAATATCTAATTAATTTGTAATTGGCAGTACCATAAAAAAAAGAAGCACCATGCCTTTTAAAAAAGAAAAACACATTTTAGATAAGAAATATTGTATAAAAACAATACAATATAATGTATTATAAAAACTACAGTATTTTTATGAAGTAATGTAATAATAATGTAAATATTTTACCTTGGAGAGTGGATTTTTACGATATCGCCTTCCAGTTGCTTTTTCATCAAACACAACGTCAGCAGCGTTTCCATATTTTCATAGGTAAATGTATGTCGTGTAGATATTATTTTAACATTCTTGGCTGGTGCTAGACTACTGCTTCAGTACAGTGCATGATTTTGTACTTTAATTCAATTGATATCACTATCTTCTTTTTGTCAGCGCTGTCCTTCACACTCATTTTCTTCCTTTCCGTGCTGAGAAAAAAAAAAAAATCTCGAACTCTAGCTACAAGCTAACGCTAGCGAATAAGACCGGATGCTTTTGGCGAATCTTTGTGGCTACACCAACTAATTGTATTGTTTAGTATTGTAGATAATAAATAAATAAATAAATAAATAAATGGGTTATACTTGTATAGCGCTTTTCTACCATATTAGTTTCAGACAAAAAAGAAAAAGGAAAAAAAAGAAATCCAAAACAAAATAACAACAACAATGAGTAATGAAAGAAAATAATAACAGCATATCTATGTTTCGTACATGTTTACATTTACATGTTTACAGTTTCACATTCTAACATGTCCGAAAAGGAGTAGGAAGAAGCAGAGTTTATTGAATCCTACCCCTTTCCTGTCTGGAAATAAATTCTAATACAATTGTTTACATACTTTTTTAGATTTTAAACACAACAACAATTAATTAATAAATTTATTAATATTAATACAGTTGACATGAATAGGTAGTTCATTCCGGCATTGGTGTGTAAATGTATAATTGAATAATTAAGGTATAATTGTCTATCGATCATAGATGCACATTAATGAAGGAGATAAATAAAAAAATAAAAAATAAATGAATTTACTGTGGGGTTCACATAATTTACTGAAGACGTGATAGAGTTTATATCATTCATCAATCAATATTTATTTTCCTTTTACTTTGTAAACATTTTGAGTTTGAACAATTCTTTAAACCTATCACATTAGTACAATGTTTGACTTCTTTGCATAATCCATTCCATAATTTAAACCACCCGCTGACTGGCATATCGTGGATAGTGGGGACCTACTCATGCAGTCAAAACACAAGAAGAAAACCAAAACCAAAACTGAACCTTTTCACGGTGGGAGCGTGGAATGTAAGGACCCTCATAGACTACGACAACACAAACATAGAGAGACCACACCGACGCACTGCTCTCGTGAGTAGGGAACAGGACTGCTTCAATATTGACTTCAGCGCCATCTCTGAAACAAGACTTGCCATAGAGCAGGGGTCGGCAACCTTTACCAGTCAAAGAGCCATTTTGACCAGTTTCACAAATTATAGAAATCAATGGGAGCCGCAAACATTTTTTGAAATTTTAAATGAAATAACACAGCATACAAAGTTTTTTTTTTGCTTGGTGCTATGTATAAACCAGGGGTCTCAGACACGCTGCCCACACCTTTATGTGTCACGCGGGTTTTAAATGAATGGCTCAGCGTCATGCGTGCCGTGATGGTACAGCATATAGCATCCACTACAGCCAGCGTGCCTGATCAGCCACACGTTATATGGGGCTTCCGCTTGCTCACATAGGTGACAGCAAGGCATACTTGGTCAACAACCACACAGGTCACACTGACGGTGGCGGTATAAAAAAAAACTTGAACACTCTTACTAATAATGCGCCACACTGTGAACCCACACCAAACAAGAATGACAAACAAATTTTGGGAGAACATCTGCACCGTAACACAACATAAACACAACAGGACAAATACCCAGAATCCCATGCAGCCCTAACTCTTCCGGGATACATTATACACCTCCGCTACCAAACCCCGCCCACCTCAACGAAGCACAGAGAGAGAGAGGGGGGGGGGGGGGTTGATGTGTGAGGGAGCAGGGTTGGGGTGGGGGCGGGGTTTGGTGATAGCAGGGGTGTATAATGTAGCCCGGAAGAGTCAGGGCTGCATGGGATTCTGGGTGTTTGTTCTGTTGTGTTTATGTTGTGTTAAGGTGCAGATGTTCTCCCGAAATGTGTTTGTCATTCTTGTTTGGTTTTGGTTCAAAGTGTGGCGCATTATTAGTAAGAGTGTTAAAGTTGTTTTATATGACTACCGTCAGTATAACCTGTGTGGCTGTTGACAAAGTATGCCTTGCTGTCACGTAAGTGTGCAAGCAGAAGATGTATATTGTATAACAAGTGTTGGGCTGGCACGCTGTTAAAACAGATTGTAGAGGGCGCTAAATGCTGTACCATCATGGCACGCCCTTATTATAGCCGTAAGGATGAAAATCGGTGAATATTAATCCGGGGAGTTTTCTGCGAGAGGCACTCAAATCCGGAAGTCTCACGGGAAAATTGGGGGGTTCAGCAAGTAAGCTGCTGAGCCGCATCACAGTGATCAAAGAGCCGCATGCGGCTCCGGAGCCGCGGGTTGCCGACCCCTGCCATAGAGGGAAGTCTGGCCAAAGCTGGTGCCAACTACACCTTCTTCTGGAAAGGGAAAATATGTTGAAGATCGGCGGATCCACGGTGTTGGCTTTGCGATCAATACATCAACCACGAATCTCTGAAATTCTGGTCTCAACACCTATAAATGAACGTTTCATGACCCTATGCGTGCTGCTCCCTAACAGCAACAACCTGACCCTGATCTCTGTGTATGTACAAACCTTTGAGTCCGAGGAAGATGTCAAGGAGTCTTTATAATGCCCTTAACTGGACCAGCCAAGATGTATCCAGTAAAGACAAACTTCTTGTGCTTGGGAATTTCAACGCCAGAGTCAGTGGGAACCACAATTTCTGGGATGGCATTCTCGGCAGGCGGGATCTTGGATCCTGTAACTCAAATGGGCTCCTCCTCCTTGGCCTATGTGTTGTAAACTAACTGGTCATCACCAACACCCTCTTCCGACTCCCGAATCGTCACAAGACCCTCTGGAAACACCCGTGGTCAAAGCACTGGACCATTCGAGACTACATCCTTACCTGATCACGCGATCGGAGCGACCTCCTTGTGACCCACAGCATGCCTGATGCAGACGATTGCTGGACAGACCATCGGCTCCTCATATCTCGCCTCAGAGTCCGATTGCGAAACCTCCCCGCCATAACAGACAAGCAAAGAGGGCACAGCACTTTAATGTTGCAAGGTAGAAGATCTCTGCTGTCCAAGAAGGCTACTTGAACCGTCTCATGGAGCTTCTGAATGAGGCTCCAATACCGGCAGCCCAGCCGGATTCCGCAGAAGCGGACTGGTCCGTGCTTCGCAGCGCCATCTCCGAGGCTGCAGAGGAAATAGTTGGCTACTCCAGACACTCCCATCAAGACTGGTTTGATCAAAACAACGCTGATATCCAAGAACTGAACAATCAGAAGAGAGCTTCCCCCCTGGCATGGGAGAACTGCCCTAATCATGCTTGCTTGCGACACTTCCAGGAAGCAAAATAGAAGTGCCAGCGAAGGCTCAGAGAAATGCGAAACCTCTGGTGGCAAGACAAAGTAAATTAAATCCACTCCTACGCTGACAGCAGAAACCTTCACCTCTTCTATGCTGGAACAAAGGAAATCTTTGGCCCTCGTCATGGGGGTATCAACATCCTCCAGCCTGTCGATGAGACAACCACCCTTACAGAAGATCAAGCCATCCTCGAACAATGGAAAGAACACTTTCATATTCTCCTAAATCGCCCATCTACAGCGGCTGGTGACCTGCTTTGTAAGGTTCCCCAAATACCTGCCAGGCAGTGGATGTCACTCCGTCCCTCCGCATGAAGACAAGAAAGACCCCTGGACCAGACAACATCCCCTTAGAACTCATCTTTCATGGGGGCATGGCCTTGAAGACCAGGCTATTCATGACAAGTGTGTGCATGTGGGAGACAAAGGCTGTACCTGCGGACTTGAAGGATGCCACAATCACTACCATCTTTAAAAAGGGTGACTGCTCCATTTGCAGAAACTACAGCTGCATCTCCCTCCTCAGCATCACCTGAAAGATTTTTGCACGGGTACTGCTCAACAGGCTTCTGATTATTGCCGAAGAAGTCCTTCCAGAATCACAGTTCGGCTTCCGGCCATCTCGTGGCACCACTGACATGATTTTCTGCGCTCACCTGTCTCGTGAGCAACGACGACCACTCTTTTTCATTTTTTGGTACCTAGTAAACGCTTTCGATATCGTACCAAGACCAGCCATGTGGACCACCTTGAGACGTTTTGGCTGCTCTGATCATTTCACAGATCTTGTACAGGCTCAAGAACGCCATCTCTGACTCCTTTCCCATCACCGCTGGACTGAAGCAAGGCTTTGTTCTGGACCCCACCCTCTTTTTTCTCCACCTTGGGGCTATGATCCATGAGCTTTCTGATACGGCCTGTGGCATCCAACTTTGCTACCGAATGGATGGAAGACTTTTCAACACTGGGCACTGGGCGTCTGAATGCGTGCCGACTCACAACCTTGGTCATAGCATGGGAGCTGCAGTATGCGGACGACAACGCAACACCTGTGGTCACAGTTTCCAAACTCCAGACTACTATTGATCTCTTTGATACCGCCTAATTCCGCTTTGGTCTCACTGCCAACATTACAAAGACTAAGATCCTTGCGCAGGGAGTCCCGGGTCATCCTCCCCCAGACACCAGCAATGTACGACTTTGTGGAAAAGTCCTTGAGACTGTGAAAGCTTTCTGAAATCTTGGAAGTTACCTTGCCAGTGATTGCACAATGCAGAAGGATATCGACAACAGATTTCGTGCTGCACATGAAGCTTTTGGAAGGCTCTCCAAATGTCTCTTCTTAAGCCATAACCTTAGTTTGCATACCAAAATCATGGTGTCCCAAGCCATCATTCTTTCTACCCTTCTGTACGGCTCTGAGGTGTGGGTTTTGTATAGGCAGGATGTGAAAAAGCTGGAGCGTTTCTAACAGCAGAAACATGAAACATGCCCACAACCCAACTCCCTCGTCCCTCGTATTTGGCACAAGACCCTGGAGAACCCTCAAACGAAGATTCTGCAACCAACTGAAGGCCACTCTCCTCCGCTGCAACATTGACCCTGCTACCTGGGAAATCCTTGCCCAAGACCGCAACGGACAGACCGCATGTAAAGTGAAAGACGTTGTGTGGCAGAGGCCAAGAGAGAACGACGCAAAGAACGGCTTCTCCTTCCCCGCTCTCCACCCACACTTCCCTGTAGTAAGTGTGCCAGCCTCTTCTGTTCTGCCTTGAGCTCAAAGAGCCACATCAGACATCATCACCCCACAAACAGCAATACTTGAGACTCAAATGATCTGTTAAATGATTCCTATCGCTCGGACACAAGCAATTACCTAGATAGATTTTGTGTCATTCATCAATCAGTATTTATTTTCCTTGTACTTTGTAAACACTTTGTAAACAATTTTTAAAACTGGATCATATTAGTACTAATGTTAGACTTCTTTGCATAATTCATTCCATAATTTAATTCCAAATACTGTTAGGCTAATGGCGTGTATGCTTGTAACTACATTTTTGGCTTGACAATTAAAACACAACTATCAGCCAAGAGATGTCGTTCTTAAGATGTTGTACCAATGTATAAGATGACCATAAATGCAAAATGACCTTTGAGGCTTTTGGATCCTCTATGTGCTCAATAAAATGGGTAAAAAAAAGCGAAAAACTTATAATAAGAATAATTTATTTGTTGGATGCACATTGTCTCTCATCATTTACACAACTTTTGGAACCTTTTTGTACAACATATATACGTTTGTTTTATTTTATGTTTAGATCCAAGTGATTGCCTTCGCCACAGAACACAACTGGGATTCGTTGGAGATCTACGATGGAGGAGACATGACGGCTCCTAAATTAGGGTCATTTTCTGGTATGACAATATGCTCACTCACACACACACAGACACTCTAGAGGTCTAAGATGGATGGGATATGACAGCTCCTAAACTATAGCCGCGTGCAGACACAAGCACACACACACACACACACACACACACACACACACACACACACACACACACACACACAGCAAAGATCTATGATGAATTAGCTATGACAGTTATTAAACTATGAGCACACACATGCACACACATAGCACTGCACACCAGAGATCTATAAAGGATGAGTTGTAATACCAAAAAATCTGATATTATCTTAAATGTTCTTTTGATACGTTTAGAAGTCGTCCTCTGTGAAAGCTGCAAAGCGGAGGGGAAAAGCAAGAACCGCGTCACTTGTATTTTGAGTGAAGGCTAGAAGGAGTTAGAGAGGACAGGGAGGGATAAGGAATGATCTAACCTTTACAATTTCCTAGCGGAGGTCCCCCTGTGACCTGCCCAAAGCACATACCTGTCACAAACTTATCACACATGAGACATGCCGCCCATAGGGCAGCGCACACACTCACACAAATACACAAAGGCACGCAAATGACTGTGCCCTTCTTCACAAGGCACACTAGGGAGCTGCCCACTCTAACCACAGTGCTCTGGTGTTTGCCACCGAGCACTGATAAGGGATTCATCATATAGAGACGCAATACCATGTTAGATGTCCATGGAGGTTTTGGGGTTACCGGCCTTTTATTCCCCATCAAACTCCAGCTGGACTTAGATTTAAAGACTTCTTAATCCAGAATTCCACATTTCAATAATCATTTCCGCCACTATATTATGTACAACTGCAAAATCAAATGAGCGAAAATCAATGTATGGAAAAAAAAAATCTATTTGATACAGCTCTCAATATGTCGCAGTCATCATACATTGTCAGACATTCTTCTTTATTATTTTTTTGCTAATTTATTTCGGACACAACAAACCAAAAATGCTCTTCATCTTCAGAATTCAAAGAAGAAAAATAATATATAAATCATGCTAATACTATATAGAAATATAATATAATATTGTCATTTGTAGACCCCCACCAAAAACAAAACAAAAAAACAAACTGTAATATTACATAAACATTTAAAAACAGAAAACTTGTGTGTGAAGCAAACCTTATAACGTCCTGCCCCATCAATAAAATATGATCATCTGATTCTTAAACAATAATACAATACATAATCACCTGCAACATAACAATATTCAGTATTTTTCAGATACATATTATATATTATATAATTACATCTACATATATTTAGAATAATAAACCCACTTATCATACTCTCTACTATACTACTACTACTACTACTTCTACTACTACTATTAATAATAATCATCATCATTATCATGATTACGCTATAAATGAAGTATTTATCATTTCATTTTGATTACACTAATTATGAACATATTGTTGAACCTAAACCTGACAGTGTCAATGAAACCATTGTTATGTTTATCAAGGCACAATTGTGTACACATCTCTGGTATTAGATCGTATTCAATTGTGCAAATCTATCTAATAAAAATGTCTGGACAGTGTGTAATGTTTGTTTTTGTGATGCATTTAATTTTGTATTGTAATTAGCTCTGTCTTCCATGATTAACCTTTTCATTATTATCTTTGACAGGAACGACAGCTCCCGCCCTCCTTAACTCCACGTCCAATCAGCTTCTCCTGCACTTTCAGAGTGACATTAGTGTTGTTGCTGCAGGGTTTCACCTGGAATATAAAAGTAAGTTAAATCTTTCTATATACAGCACATGAAGCAACTGATAGGTGCACAGACTGACCCTTTTTACCAGAATGGGTGAATGCGCACACAGACATATGACACACACACACACACACACACACACACACACACGCACGCATAGAGCAAAAACCGTCAACATCAAATAGCAAGTCAAGTCAGTGACCTGAAATGGTACTGCAGAAGAACACACACATGCCTAAAGGTACATAAACACAAACCATGTAAATCTGTGACGCATAGATTGTCAACATTTGTGTTCAGGTGTCATAATGCACAAATGAAGAGGAAATTTGCATAGGGACATGTATAGACACACAACATTTGAGACACAAATACACACACTTGCACACACATATACACCTGTCAGGTTATAGCTGTGCTTTTTCAGGCCATTGTAGTTCTTTCAGCTTAGAATCATTTCTAGATCAATGAGCATGTCTCCTTTTGTTAGGATGTGTGAAAGGATTTTTTGGGGCTGTCTGCATGTATTTGTGAGTCTATGGTACTAACCTGCACTCACTTGTCGCTCGATTGTATGTATTTTAGTCGGCCAGCCGACCTTTCACTTTGGAGGACAGTTTATTATGTCGATATCAATGGACCCTTTTGCTGTCTTTGAATGTTGTCAGGACTGACTACTGGAGCAGGTCTTAACTTTTATTTTCCGCAATTTTTGAAGAAGAGAGAGATAAAAATAAAACAATTGAATTTTGAATTTTACAAAGGAATAAAGAGCCAAAAAAAAACATAAAATCCATTAAAGTAGGGTGGATCCATTTTTTTTTTTAGATTTCAGTGCATGTATTTTTTTTTTCTCAGGCACAGACACAAACGTATATGAGCCATTAAGCAGCAACAGTTGTTGTCCTCACCTATATATATATATATATATATATGATATTGATATTGACTTCTATTTCACTTTTAAAAGAAGATATCAAAACATTGCAAAATAAACTTTTAACCTAATTACAACTGTGTGATACCAGTAGCCACTGTTTTTCTGTAGATAGCTGCCATAACCCCCCCCCCCAGTTATTTTCCATTTCCGTGTGGCCCCATTACTCAATGTAGTACTCAAGCATACTTCATAGATCAGAGGACTTGAGCTCCCGACCTGCAGGCTGTCATATTTTATGGCCCTCTACTTAACTTCATAGTTACTATTTAACTTCATTAAAATAAAACATACATTTATATATATTAGGGCTTTCAAAGAATTTAAATATTTAATCGAGATTAATAGCAGTTTGTTCAAAGTTAACTCAAAATTAATCCCGATTAATCGCAGATAGATATAATTCGTCATCATTAATAAGCAGAGGTGGGTAGAGTAGCCAGAAATTGTACTCAAGTAAGAGTACTGTTACTTTAGAGATTTATTACTCAAGTAAAAGTAAGGAGTAGTCACCCAAATATTTACTTGAGTAAAAGTAACAAGTATGTTGTGAAAAAACTACTCAAGTACTGAGTAACTGATGAGTAACATACAGACACATATCATATACATATATATATATATATATATATTTACATACACACATATATATATATACACACACATATATATATATATATATATATATATATATATATATATATATATACACACATTTATATATATATATATATATATATATATATATATATATATATATATATATATATATACACACACATATATATATATACAGTATATAATGTATATTTATTTATTTTGCCGTGTTTGTTTACATGTTAAAGGTGTTTTAATGAATATACATGCATGTTTAACACATATAGATTCCTTTCTTTCATGAAGACAAGAATATAAGTTGGTGTATTACCTGATTCTGATGACTTGCATTGACTGTAATCAGACAGTAGTGATGATAGCGTCCACGTTTTCAAATGGAGGAGAAAAAAAGTTCCTCCTTTCTGTCTAATACCACATGAAAGTGGTTGGTTTTTGGCATCTTATCTGTCCAGCTTCCATATCCGTTTTTATACACTTTACAAGAAATACATTGGCGGCAAACTCCGTAGCTTGCTAGCTTGTTTGCGCTGGCTTTCGGAGACTCTTGTTTTGAAAGCGCAGGCGAGATGGAGCGGCACTTTTATTGTGAAGACAGGAACTGTGCAGTCAGTCTTTAGGCTTGTGACGGGATGTATGTTTGAAATAAAATAGTGTATTTTTTCCTTCACACTTTTGATTGATTGATTGAAACTTGTATTAGTAGATTGCACAGTACAGTACATATTCTGTACAATTGACCACTAAATGGTAACACCCCAATAAGTTTTTCAACTTGTTTAAGTCAGGTCATGTGACCGCCTGGCTCTGTTTGATTGGTCCAACGTCACCAGTGACTGCATCTGATTGGTGGAACGGAGTCAAACGTCACTAGTGACTGCATTTTATTGGTGGAACGGAGTGAAACGTCACCAGTAACGCAGGCACTTTGAAGGTCTGTCTGACAGACCAAAACAAACAAAGCGTGCATTAACAGATCGATAAAAATTAGTAGCGAGTAGCGAGCTGAATGTAGATAAAAGTAGCGGAGTAAAAGTAGTGTTTCTTCTCTATAAATATACTCAAGTAAAAGTAAAAGTAAGTTGCATTAAAACTACTCTTAGAAGTACAATTTATCCCAAAAGTTACTCAAGTAGATGTAACGGAGTAAATGTAGCGCGTTACTACCCACCTCTGTTAATAAGTATACCTTGAACAGATACTTTTCAAGTTTTTATTACCATGACTGGACAATTAGTTTTATTGAATGTTATACACACTTTTAATGACAATTTAAAATAAATACCTGCAGTGCGTTGGTGTGTTGCCAGATTTTGTATTTTGTATTAAAACAGAGTTTGTATTCCTGTTGTAGGATCACTTGCATTCAAAGAAGGAACTACACTTCCATGTTTAGATACCAGTTTCACACACTAATAACACAAACTGTGGATTCTTACAATCATGGTTTGATTGTCAAAGATGTTTAGTAATGTAATGTGTGTTATTTCTACCTAATTAAATGCTTCTGATATTTTGTATTTATATGTTGTACAAGTTAATGGTGTTCATATCTCTGCATGACAATGTTTTAACCTTCTGTATTTGTTCATTAAGTGTAATATTCAGCCTGCTTAACATTCTGTAATAGTGGACTATCAATCAGAACATGTTGTAAAAGAAGAAACACTTTATTTCAATCTGCCAGAAAACATTCCTTTATCTAGAAATATCACAGATTACATTTAAAAACATCTTTGACAAAGCATGATCGTAATGTAAGACAATTTCTTTGTGTTATGTAGTAAGACCTGATTTGACATGTATCACTTTTATTGTGAAAGTATGTGATTGGTACGAGAAGAGGTGTCTTGACATGTTTTGACGACATGAAAGTCTCCGATTAAAAAGACTCTGGACTTTCTGCTTACAATCTTTCTTTTCAGCTGAGCTCTTATTCCATTTTACCAAAGCAGTTAGTGCAACAATCTACATTGTGTTTTATTAATGAACACTCTGGGCCCCCCTCCATCACAGGCCCCTAGAATCCGTCTCCTTTACCCCCCCCCCCCCCTTTTCGGCGCCCCTGTTAATGAACTCAACTGTAATCCAAATACGAATGTAAAGCTCCACATCTCTGCAAGCGGCAAAACGCCTGAGCACGCTCTCGCTCTAATGTTGTTGTCTCACAGCGATCGGAGATAAACTAGTCTTGTCAGGAGAATGACTTGCAAATATATATAAATACATATATATATATATATACAGGCAACGAAAGAAACATCATCATCCACGCAAAAAACTCCATTCTCATCCACAACAGTACACCATGGCAAAAAAAGAACAATGCAACATTTGACGTCACTATGGGAAGTTTTGACGGAGCAGAAACGTGTGAACTCGTTGGGAGTTTCCTCCTCTCCCAGCTCGCTAGCCTCAATCTGAACCTTGGTATTTACCGTGATGACGGACTGGCAGTGTGTCGCGCCTCGCCAAGGAGCAGCGAGAATACCAAGAAGCGCATATGCCAAATTTTCAAAGAGAACGGCCTACGGATCACGATTGAAGCCAACAAGCAAACCGTCAACTTCCTTGACGTCACTTTCAACCTGAGAAATAACAGCTACCAACCATTCACGAAACCCAACACAACACTCCAATACGTGCACCATGACAGCAACCACCCACCCACCACCACGAAAAGAATACCTACCGGAATCAATAAAAGGCTATCGATGCTGTCATCTAGCAAAGCTGAATTTGACCAAGCAACCCCCCCGTACCAAAAAGCCCTTGATGAAAGCGGATACAATTTCACCCTCACCTATGAACCCACGCCAGGAAACCAGCCAAAAAAGAACAGAAAACGAAACGACATCATCTGGTACAACCCCCCATACAGCAAAAACGTCTCAACTAACATTGGACACAAATTCCTCAATCTGATTGACAAACACTTTCCCAAAGACAACACCCTAAGAAAAGTATTCAACAAGAACAACATTAAATTGAGCTACAGCTGCATGAACAATATACGAC